>NW_006921886.1:364973-376223 GCF_000298275.1 Orycteropus afer afer | reverse complement strand
TTTCTCTGCTATTCATAAAGTTTTCCCTGGCCAGTTCTTTGAGAAGTGGATGGCCTCTTCCTTCTTCCTAGTCTGTCTCAGTCTGTAAGCTGTGCTGATACCTGTGCACCGTGTGCACCCCGCTGGGTTTGAAACACCAGTGAGTGGCACAGCCTCAAGCCTCACAGGAACAAGTCATCACAGTAGGACAAACCGACAGACAATTTTGTCTCCCTTAGCTGTTGGAAACCTCTCCAACCTCCCCTTACCTGGATTCCTACTGCTGCCTCCTTACTCTGTCCTGGTCCACCTGGCCTTCCCCCTGCTTTCCCGCCTTGCCACTTTGGGGCATGGCCTGGGTTCCCTCCCCTTACCTGGATCCCTACTGATGACTCCTCTCTCTGTCCGGGTCCTCCACACCTTTTTCTGTCCTTTCCCCACTTTCCCACCTTACTGCTTGTGGGGCATGGCCTGGGTTCCCTCCCCTCACCTGGATCCCTGCGGCTGACCCCTCCATTCTAATGTTAGGGATACAGAAACTGCCATTTAGGAGCTGTATACTGTACAAACACATTTTTGCTGTGAGCAGCATTGCTTATTCTCTCAGGATGAAGAATTATCTAGTCAATTACAGTATGTTGGGGCTCCCGTAATCAAATCTTATAGTTGCAGTGGTCTGGGCTGCCAGTGCTGCTAATTAGAACATTTTTTCTCAGCTTCTTTGTTTTCTTCTCACTTTTTGTGATGCTATCCCAAGTACAATTACAACCAGGGTTTGTAGTGCAATTTAATGATGCTCACATTGCATGAGGTTTTGTTTGGGTGAGGCTCTGTCAAAATGATGTTGGGTGAGGGGAGTGCAATCTATTGCAGCTGTTCATCATTACCCAGATCAGCCTGTGAAGCCTCCCAATTAACCTTAGTGTATAATAAAGCCAATCAGTACATGAAAACAAGAATTTCTCATTTACTGAAATGATATTTGGCTTGTAATTGCTGTCTGGGAATGTTGAACCAAGTAGAAAACATTAAGGAAATTGCCCTCCTCCCCACAAATTTAAGATTGAAGATTATAAGAAAAAAAAAAGAAAGAAAGAAAGAAGAAAGGAAATCAAGCTAGCCTAAACTGTCTTGTGCCTATTTTAGAATAAGAATAGAAGTACATATTATGCCTTTTGATGTAAAATACCCACTGTGCTTGAGTCAATTCTGACATATAGTGACCCTGTAGGACACAGTAAAACTGTCCCATAGGGTTTCCAAGGCTGTAAAGGAGAAGCAGACTGCCACATCTTTCTCCCACAGAGGGGGTGGTGGGTTGAAGCTGTCTACTTTTTGGTTAACAGCTGACCATTTAACTACTGTGCCACCAGGACTTCTTGATGTAAAATAATACATTAAAATAAACTGCAGCTTGAAACCTTGAATAAATATACAAAAACCCACTGCCCATCAAGTTGATTCTGACTCATAGTGACCCTGTAGAACAGAGTAGAACTGCCTTATAGGGTTTGCAAGGTTGTAAACCTTTACAGAAGCAGACTGCTTCATCTTTCTCTCACTGAATGGGCTGGTGAGTTCCAACTACCCACCTTCTGGTTAGCAGCCCAATGCTTTAACCACTGTGCTACCAGATCTCCTTTGAATAAATATACAGAGCATATAAATATTTTCATCAGTCATTCTGTGACTTAAAAATCTAAGTAAAAGAAATTAATCTGAAAATTAATTTTAATTTAATTTAACATATTTTTCTTACATACATGTTGAATCTTTTCTGAAAAAGAAAAAGTTTCACTGTACAGTAATAAAAGATCAATCATATGTCATCATAAGAAATTAATAAGACAATGGGCCAGTCAAATAATACCATTTTTTTTTTTAGATCTTATTGAGTGTATATCACTTGTACTAGGTTGGATGAGCAATGGAAGAATAAGAGTATGAGGAATAGGAGGCCCTCAAATGCCTGTTTTATTTATTTATTTACTTTAGATGAATTCATTGAATTGAATTGAATAATGATACTTATGAGGCATTGTCACTACCTAAATGCCTAATCTAGTTAATTATTAAGTAAATAAATGCATGAATTTTAAATAATACAACTAATTAATAACAATGCACAGCTACAATTATTTTTAAATATTTGTAGACAATCTAAACTAGAACTTGTAAAAACAGTAGGTCAAGTTCCATGAACCCTTCACTCAGCTTGCATGGTACCAACTTCAAAAAAAAAAAAAACAAACTCACTGCCACCATATTGGTTCTGACTCATAGTTACCCCTCTTTGAGTTTCCAAGGCAGTATCTCTGTGGAAGTAGATTGCCCAGTCTTCCTTTTGAGGAATGACTGATGAGCTTGAACCACCAGCCTTCTGGGAAGCAGTCAAATGCCTTAGGCACTACACCACCAGAGCTCCTTGGTACCAACTTAAATGACTTAATATCAAAACCAAATCAACATTGGTACAATACTGCTAACTGTACCTTATACAGTTTTTACCCATTTTCATCTGACACTCATTTGTGTGTGTGTGTGTGTGTAGTTCCATTCAATTTTATCCCTACATAGATTTGTGTACCCACCACTACAGTCAAGATACAGAACTGTTCCATCACCACAAAGAACTTCCTTCTACTATCCCTTCATAGTTATACCCACCTCTATCACTGTTGTCCCCTGGCAACCACTAATCTCTTCTCCATCTCTATAGTTTTTCATTTCAATAATATTATATATGTTAATATTAATAGAACAAAAGAAAAGAACCACATGATAACCTCAATAGATGCAGAAAAGGCATTTGATAAAATCTAACATCCTTACCTCATACTCTCAATAAGATAGGAGTAAAAGGGATGTTCCTCAACATGATTAAAAACATCTATAAAAAAACAACAACCAACATTATACTCAATAGAGAAAGACTGAGAGCCTTCCCCTTGATAACAATAACAAGATAAGAATGCCTAGTATCCGGCCAAAAATCATTTGAAAAAATGCTCACGATCATTAGCCATTAGAGAGATACAAATCAAAACAACAATGGGATACCCTCTTGCCCCAGAACTAGAGGCAAAGTTCAACAAGTCAGAAAATAACAAATGTTGGCAAGGATGCAGAGAGATTGGGACTCTTATACACTGCTGGTGGGACTGTAAAATAACACAACCACTGTGGAAAGCAGTATGGTGATTTGATTCCTTAAAAAATTGGAATTAGAAATACCATTTGACCCAGCCATTCCATTACTAGGTATATATCCTAAAGAAATGAGAGCCAAGACAAGAACAGATATATGCTGACCCATGTTCTTTGCAGCACTATTTACAATAGCAAAAAAATGGAAACAATGTAAGTGCCCATCAACAGAAGAATGGATAACCAAGCTATGGTACATGCACACAATGGAATATTATACAACCCTAAAGACTAACATAGAATTTGCAAAACACTGCATAACATGGATGAACTTGGAGGACATTATGCTGAGTGAAAAAAGGTCAATCACAGAAGGACAAATATTGTATTAGTCCTTTGTTGTAAAAAATCAAGGAAAGGTTTATATATGGAAGGAAATTTTCTTTGTTGGTTACCAGAGGTGGGGGGGGGGGGTTCCACTGCTAGATAGGTGGAGACAAGTATTGATTTAGGTGAAGAGAAGGGCAATGTACCAAATGTGAGTGATCAACACAGTGGCATTGAAGAAGAAGAAGACATAGAGGGGTGCATGGGAGGTACAGACAACAAAGATGAACCCTTTTGCACATAAAGTACTGCATTGTCAGTGAAGGCAAACATTTATATATGGGTGGATAGATGGGTAGACAGGCTGAACTATTAGGTATGTCTAAGGCAGGGGTCAGTGTGCCAAAGACCATGTATAGCATTGATAGAAAATGTTTCTACAAGTGTATTTGTATGTTCTGTAAGAATTCCCAGGTATATAGTAGAGCTGACAGGAACATGGTTGTAGTCACTTCTTGGCCACAGCCAGCTACCCCGAGGGAGTGAATAGTTGGACCTGTGGCTCGGGACCATAATCACAGGGGACATCAAGGTCAATTGGCATAACATACTACACAAAAACATTGTTCCACATCCTACTTTGACAAGTAGCAACTAGTATCTTAAAAGCTTACAAGTGACCATCTAGATGTAATGATGGGTCTCTCCTTATCCAGAGCAAAGAGGAATGAAGAAAACCAAAGATGCATGGAAACAATTAGTCCAAGTGACTAGTACACCATGCAATCCTCAGCCTATGCAACTATGAGACCAGATGAACTAGAAGGTGCCCAGCTACCACTATCAACCACTGGGAGGGGGATCTATGTAGGAGATCCTGGAGAGAGTGGGAGAACAATATGGAACAAAACTCAAAATAATTTTTTAGAAAAGGGACCAGGTTTCCTGGTCTGATAGAGCCTGATGAAACCACTGAAACTCTGACCCCTAGCTGCCCTTCAGGTCTGGAACTGAATCCACTCCTATGGCTTCCAGTCAAACAAAAGACAGGTATATGAGTAAACATATCCATTAGCTAGTTACACTCCTTGGAGGGATCAATCATGGGAGAATAGAAGGGCTGTGTATGCACAGGGAGACAACTTGGGGAGCAGGAATGCATGAGAGGGAAGGACACAGGGAAGAGGAAACTATGGGGAAGAAATGGGAGGGGAGCTATTGCATTATGAGAAATTGCAATTATGAGACAAAGTGTATGTGAGCTGCTGTATGAAAAATGAATTTGCTCTGTGAACTGTCACCCAAATCACAATAAAATTAAAAAAAAAAAAAAAGAATGCCTGCTATCACCACTTTGATCCAATATCATACTGGAAGTCTAAGCCAGAATAATGAGGCAAGGAAAAAAAAACCAATTTTGAAAGTAAGAAGTAAAACTATTTCTATTTGCTGATGACAGGATCCTATATATAGAAAAGCTCAAGGATTCCATAAGAAAACATCTAGAGCTAATAGAATTCAGCAAAGTTGCAGGGTACAAGATGAACACACAAAAATCATTTGGGTTTCTATACAACAACAAGGAGAAGTCTGGAAAGGAACTCAAGAAAACAATTCCATTTACAATAGCACCTAAAATAAACCTACTCAGGAATATAAAGATCTTATACAATAGAAGCTATAAAACATGGAAACAAGCAGACCTATGTAAATGGAAAGACATTCCATGCTCTTAATATTGTGAAGATGTCAATACTTCCCAAAGTGACCTATAGATTCAATGCAATCCTGATTAAAATTCTAACAGCATTTTTTTTTTTTTTTTTACAGAAATGGACAAACTGATTCTTAGCTTTACATGAAAGGCAAGAATTCCCAAAGGGCCAAAGCAATTTTAAAGAACAGCAAAGTAGAAGGCTTTACACTTCCTGATTTCAAAACATAATATACAGGTGTGATAATCAAAACAGCCTTGTACTGGTGAAATGATAGACACATAGATCAATGAAATGGAATTGAGAGCCCAGAACCATACATCTATGGTCAACTATTTTTTAACAACAGTGCTAAGTCAATTCAAGGGGAAGAACAAAACAATCTTTCCAACAAATGGTGATAGGAAAATTGCATTTCTGCATACAGAAAAGTGAAGTGAAATTCATACCTCACACTTTTCACAAAAACTAATTCAAAATGGATCAAGAACCTAAATGTTAAACCTAAAATCATAACTTGGAAAAAAAAAATAAAGGCGAGAAGCTATGGAACCTATTTTCTCTGTGGGTTGTTTTTGTTCGTTTGTTTGTGATAGCTTCTTAAATATAGCAACAAATCTGTGAGCAATAGAAGACAAAATAGATAACTGAGACCCTCATAAAAATCAAATACTTAGGGTCATCAAGGGCTTAATCAAGAGAGTAAAAAGTCAACCTACAAAGTGGGAAAAAAAATCTTTGGCAACCATATATCCAATAAGGGTCTGATATCTGAAATATATATAAAACTGCTATAACTTAACAACAGAAAGACAACTCAGTCAAAAAATGGACAACGAACAGGAACAGATACTTTACCCAAAAGGATATCCAAGCAGCCAACAAATACATGGAAAGATGCTCAGCATCATTAGCCATTATCGAGATGGAAATCAAAACTACAATGAGATGTCACCTCACCCCTATTAGAATGACAATGACTAAAAACAAAACAACAAATATTGGTGAGGAGATTGGAATCCTTATCCATTGCTGGTGGAATGTGAAGTGGAACAACCCTTGTGGAAAATAGTATGGGCAATTCCACTCCTAGTTATATACCCTATGGACCTAAAAGTAGTGATGCAAATAGACATATGTATACCTATGTCCATAGCAGCACTATTCACAATAGCAAAAAAGTAGAAGCAATCTCAGTGCTCATCAGTGGATGAATGGATGAACAAAATGTGACACATGCATATAATGGAATTGTACTCAGTCACAAAGAGAAATGAATTCCTGATGCATGCTACAACATAGATGAACTTCAAAGATATTATGCTAAGTGAAATAATGGTGTTGAAGGGAGAAGTCCAAGCTGCACTGAAGGAATTGGCAAAAACAAGGCTCCAGGAATTGATGAACCACCCATTGAGATATTTCAACAAATGGATGCAGAACTGGAGGTGCTTACATTTATGCCAGAAATTTGGGAGACAGCTGCCTGGACAACTGACTGGCAGAGATCCGTATCTGACCCATTCCAAAGAAGAGTGGTCCAACAGAATGTGGAAATCATTGAACAGTATCATTATCACATGCAAGTAAAGTAAAATTTTGCTGAAGATAATTCATAAATGGTTGTGACAGTATAATGACAGGGAACTTCTAGAAATTCAACCTGGATTCAGAAGAGTACCTGGAACAAGGGATACTATTGCTGATTTCAAATGGATCTTAGCTGAAAGCAAAGAATACCGGAAAGATGTTTATCTGTGTTTTATTGACTATGCAAAGGCATTCAACTATATGGACCATAACAACTTATGTTTAATATTGTGAAGAATGGGAATTCCAGAAACATTTCATTGTGCTCATGAGGAACTTACACATGGACTATAATGCTGTCATTACACAGGACAAGGGGATATGGCATGTTTTAAAATCAGGAAGGGTGTGTGTCAGTGTTGTCTCCTTTCACTATTCCTATTCAGTCTGTAGGCTGAGCAAATAATCCGAGAACCTAGATTATATGAAGAATAATGCAATATCAGGATGGGAGGAACATTCGTTAACAACCTGCAATACACAGATCACACAACTTTGCTGACGGAAAGTGAAGATGACTTGAAGCACTTACTGATGAAGATCAATGATTACAGTCTTCAGTATGGATTATACCTCAGCATAAAGAAAATACAAATCTTCACAACTGGACCAATAAGCAACATAACACTAAATGGACAAAAGATTGAACTTGTCAAAGTTTCATTTTACTTGGATCCATAACTGACACCCATGGAAGAGCAGTCAAGAAATCAGACATCATATTGCACTAGGTAAATCTGCTGCAAAAGACCTCCTTAAGTGTTAAACAGCAAAAATGTCACTTTAGAGACTGTTGTTGTGTTGTTGTTATGTGCCATTGAATCGGACTTGACTCATAGCGACCCCTCCTTGGGTTTCCGAGGCAGTATCACTATGAAAGTAGATTGCCCCATCTTCCTTCCGAGGAGTGGCTGGGGGGTTGGGTTTGAACCACCAGCCTTCTGGTTAGCAGTCAAGTGTCTTAGGCACTATGCTACCAGAGCTCCCCTTTAAAGACTAGGGTGTACCTAACTCAAGCCAAGATATTTTCAGTCACCTCATATACATGTGAAAGCTGGACAATGAATAAGGAAGACTGAAGAAGAGTTGATATCTTTGAATTATGGTGTTGGCATAGAACACTGAAAATACCATGGACTGACAGAAGAATGAACAAATCTGTCCTAGAAGAAGTGCAGCCAGAATGCTCCTCTGAAGCAAGAATGGCTAGACTATGTCTCGCCTACTTTAGTCATGGACCAGTCTCTGGAGAAGGATACAATGCTTGGTAAAGTACAGAGTCAGCAAAAAAGGGGAAGACCCTCAACAAGGTGGATTGACACAGTGGCTTCAGCGATGGGTTCAAGCATAGCAAGGATAGTGAGGATGACATAGAACAAGGCAGTGTTTCGTTCTGTTGTACATTGGGTGCCTATGAGTCAGAGCTGACTTGACAGCACCTAATATCAACACAACAATTCTGATAGGCATGTGCGGATGTCTAATTGTGGTTTTAATTTGCATTTCCTTGATATACAACTATAATTTCAGAAATGCCACAAGAGGCTTAAGTTTTGACTGCCAGATTTTATCAACAAATTTTCTAATCTGGTAGTTCTCAATTTTGGCTTTACATGAGAATCACCTGAGAAGCTATACAGACATCTCAAAACCCAGGCTACATCCAAGACCAATTAAATCAGAATCACTAGGGATGGACCCAGGCATCCTTGTTTGTTGAAGTTCCCCTGATAATGTGCAGTCAAGAATGAGAACCAATGCTGAATCTAATTTCTCCACTCAAAACCAAAAAACAAACTCACTGCGGCCAAATTGGATCTGACTCATAGCAACCCATTCTTGGGTTTCCAAGCAGTATCACTAGGTAAGTAGATTGCCCAATCTTTCTTCTGAGGAGTGGCTTGTGGGTGTGAACAACCAGCCTTCTGGTTAGCAGTCAAATGCCTTAGGCACTATGATGCCACCAGAGCTCCAATTTCTCCACAGCCACCAGAAATATAATCATACATAAAACCCTTTCCTGGCTCCTCATAACTTGTACTAGAGATAAAGCCAAAGCTCACGGGTATGCTCCTCCAAATCTTGCTCCTTACCTATTTCTCCAGGCTCATCTCCCCCAGTTTTTGTCTCACATTTTACATTGCAGTGTTGTTGTTGTGTGTCATCAAGTTTATTCCAACTCATAGTGACCCTATGTAAAACAGAACAAAACACTGCCTGGTCCTGCACCATCCTCACAATCCTTGCTATGCTTGAGCCCATCATTGCAACCACTTTGTCAATCCATCTTGTTGAGAGTCTTTCCTTTTTTTCTGACCCTTCACTTTACCAAGCATGATATCCTTCTCCAGGGAATGGTCTCTTCTGACAAGTTGATCAAAGTAGATAAGTTTTTGTTGTTGTTGTTATGTGCCTAACCAGAATACCAGAAAGATGTCTACTCATGTTTTATTGAGTATGCAAAAGCATTTAATTTTATTTATTATATTTATAAATAAATAAATAAATTTTATTTATTATATTTATTAATAAATAAATAAATTTTATTTAGTATATTTATTAATAAATAAATAATTTTCTTGATAGCTCAGTATGCCTCCTTTCCAGACCTACTGCGAATCCTTATGCTTGTTGATTCAAGTGAATTAAAAATGGTACCAATAAAAGGAGCAAGGGCTATTTAACAACGCATTTCCTTGTGTCTCAAATCTGCACTGTCTAGCACAGAACCTCATTTCTTGTCACTCTGCTGTGTTAAAAACAGCAGGCCACAGCCATTCAGGCTGCCCCATCAACTGTGAGTTTTAATTTGAGGCACTTTCACATTAAAAAAAAAAAAAAAAACTTACTTTCTCCGCCAACCCATCTTCACCCTGTGTTGCACCACCTAACGCTTTCAGGCAATGCTCTACTCTACTCTGGAGCAAGCCAAGCATATCAAGTGTGCCTGCAACACTCACAGGCTAATGAACAATGCACAAAAACAAAAGGAACAGCAAGGCTCCTATTATCTGATCTTCCGTAAAACACAAAAAATGCCTTCTCTGGTGCAGAGGAAGTGCCAGGAAGCCTGCAGGTGTGAGCCAGTTAAAAGAAAAGGCTTGGGCTAAATAGATTCTTTGACTGTCAGGGATTAGAGTCATGGCACCAGTGGTAACACACATCTTTTCCTTTAATTTACAAAATTTTCTCACGAGTCTGCAAGAGTTCACCCCATCAGGGGCTTTCGGAGGCCATTGAAATGTCTTAAGTTTTAATTAAGTTGGAGTTGTCAGAAGAAAGCTTTTTTGGCACAGAGTCAGGGTCATTAATTACTGCTATCTTTGTTTCTTTCTCTAAAGAGAACTCCACTGACTTGTTGGGTTACTTACCCAGCCTACATTTTCTATCCTGCAGTTCCCATTCACTGCCAAGTGGGACTTGATTAAGCAGTTTACCAATTACTTCCATCAGTTCTAGGTACAAAGTATTTACACACTCTTAAATTTTATAAACCATTCCTTATTAGTGGTTTAGAGTATGATAGTAACAATAAATTCATTCACAAAATTATCAAGTATCTTAATTCTTATGTGGATTTTTTCATTTAAATACAACTGTCTTCACATTGTCACAGTATTATCTAGTCACTTATTCATATTTTCACAGCCTGTGTCTTCCCCTTTTATATAATAATAATTCCTTTTTAAATTATTTACCCCAAAACACATCATTCTAGCTGGGAAGGTCCAGTTTTGCCCGATATCTTTAAAATCAGGCAAATAGTGTTTCTAGATGAAATTGACCATTATTACGACTAATAATATTTTATAGATGTAAAAATGACAGATGAAAAACAGCAAAAGTAATAGGGTAATTATTTAATATGCTTCAAATATCCCTAAAAAGCCATTGCTATTGGATCAATACATAAACCACAACAAAACTTTTTAAAATTGATTTACTTGAGAAAAAAAATCAAATTTCTAAAATACTGCACAAACCTGAATATATGTTATATGTATTTAATCATGTATGTCAAAGTCAGGTATATCCTATTTCTTTCTTAAAAATTACTATTTAAATTCTGATTTTTGTGGAAAAGTATACTATTTTAAGCTAGTTTGCTTTGAAGTGTCTCTTTGGCAGTATATATTTTGTATGGCTCCCTTGGTTTTTACATAATTTCTCATTCTTTCATTTAATGGAAAAAAGTAAAAGCTAAACAATTTATTTAAGATGGAGAAGAGAAAAGAAAGCTTAATAATTATCTTAAAAAATCAAGAAACCTGTAAACTACTGTAAACCTGAATCAAGATGTATTCCTGTATACCAGTATGGCTAGAATTACTCTTTGAACTAAATATCACCTATTTTAAAGTATGAATGAAGTGGGAAATAATTACAAACCTGGAAAAATCCAATTACCAGGATCAGCCATTTCTTCCTGATGAACATTTGATCCCCCTCCAAATGTTTTTGAGTATTTCATACTAATCTGCTATGAGTAGCA
>NW_006921886.1:311527-364873 GCF_000298275.1 Orycteropus afer afer | reverse complement strand
AATAAATAAATAAATTTAGGACCTGACTTATAGTGACCCCTCCTTGGGTTTCTGAGGCCGTATCACTACGGAAGTATATTGCCCAGCAAGTAGTAATGGTAATAATGAATTACAGTCAGTCCCTGGGTTATGAACAAGATCTGTTTCCAAGTATGTCTTTAAGTCAAATTTGTAGTCAGAACAGGTACATATGGTTCTTATTTAGCCTTACTTTAGTGCAAGAAAAGACTTGAAGCCTTTTCAATAATTTAAAAGCTGCACATACAGCAAGTGAATGATGAACAATTTGTTCCCAGTAAGGGTTGGTTCAATCATTCAAAGTGTGAGCAAATTTACATAACATTAAAGTGCAAATATGAGTTGTCCCTAAGTTTGTAACCTGAGGATATGATGTATTTGCAGCCTACCACATACACCATTATGGTTCATGCAAAATCCTTGCAGTGAGAACCTAAGATGTGCATTTTCACCAAGTACCCTAGTGATCTTAATGCATAATAACATCTGAAAGTTATTTACTTATTTGTACATTCCTTTATGTCCCATCTCTTCATTTTGTCTTATAATGCAGTAGTGGAATGTGGTAGGCAGAGAAGTAAAAGTGTAACAAGTGCTGGACTGGATAGGTAAGCACTGGGTCTGGAAGCATATAGGAGTGCTTCCAGCAAGTGGAGTCAGAAGACATAACTAAGACCATGAAGGATGAGCAGGAATTCAAAAACCAAATCAAACTCCCTGCCATCGAGTCAGTGCTGATCTATAGTGGCCCTTATTGTGTTTCCAAGGCTTTACAGAAACAGGTTGCCCCATCTTTCTTCTGTGGTGCAGAAGAAAGATGGTAAGTTCAAACCACTGACCTTTTGGTTAGCAGCTAAATGCCTTAACCACTATACCACCAGATTGGGAATAAACTAGGCAAAAAGAGGTAGGGGAACAGAAAGAGTTTCACTAAAAGAGAAAACAACAAATCTAAAAGCTAACAACAGGATATGACTTGTTCAGAAAATTTTAAGAACTTTAGTATGACTAGAGTAGTAAGAGAAAAGAATAAAGATGAACAATGAATGTTTTCTATTACTTTTAATATCTCTAATAAAGTAATATGAATAAATAAGGATCAATGGATGTAACTTAGTGACGTCCTTTTTCTTAAGTAAACACTTAATGCTGATTATAGCTTAAAGGGGTTTTGAAGAGTCACTTGAAAATAGCCCTCATCCCATTAAACTGTATTAAAATTTTTTTCCCCCAGTTTCTGACCCTGGCTTGAGGTGATTAGCCTCAACTTAAAGGTCAAGAGATTTCTTTGGGACACTAAGTCTCAAGAGAACTTAGTCTCCAAGTGTTCATCTTGGATAAAGGAAATTGCTCTCCTCCCTAAATGCTGCTAACACTTGACTTTTCAAATATAAGTCAGTTGTGCTGTCAGGAGTCCACAGTAGATGTCATTTGCCTTCTGAGTGAATGTGTGTGTTTGTGTGTGTGTGTGTACACATGTGTGTGTAAGTAGAGCATAAAGTACAAACTGTGGCACTTTGCATTGCTAAAATTGTTGCATTACTCCACTGGAACCAAAAGGTGGAGAATCTTTAGTTGAATTGCTTAAAATGTTATCAAAGAATCTGAAGGGGAAAGAGAAAGAAAATAAGTAAAAATTTTCAGTGTTAAAAAAAAAATGCAAGTTTCCTCTCACTGGGGAGCTTTGTTGTTCCAAAATGATTTTAAGTTCACTTCAGGATATTTCAGTTTTATTCATGTTTTGGCAAATTTATGAGTTGAAGATCATTTCCTGAAAATAATACATTCATACAGTCACTGCGAACCCTGCAATAAATTTCAGTATATCAAACAAAACTGTTCAGGCTCATAATTAAAAAAAAAAAAAATCTATATATATATAGATAGATATACATTTATATATATCTTCTGGGTGCTGTTGAGGGATTTTCTCCTTCCTCTGGAGCACTGAGAACAGTAAACCCATGATGTCCTCTCATTGGAGCACCCTGCAACAGGAGACACTAGCCTGGGTGTCAACTAATTAGCTACAAATGTAGGACATACCCTTTAAGTTCCTTATTCTACTACTATCACCACAAAGCTATAATTAAGAACCTTTCTGAGCATAAGGTCATGTGGGCAGAGTGACTGTGGGCAGATCTTCGGATTAATTTGAGGACCCTAGAACAGAGCATCTGAAATCAGGGCTACTTTAGAAAATCTTCGGTATATGGTCACTGGCTTCCCTCAACTGACTTACTATGTAAGTCATGTTAATATGGATAAAGACGAGGCTAAAAGGATAATAATCCATGAGCACATACTAAACATGGCTAAACATTTATATAGGAGCTCTGGTAGTATAGCACCTAAAGCATTTGACTGCTAACTAGAAGGCTGACAGTTCAAGCCCATCAGCCACTCCTCAGAAGGCAGGTTGGGTGATCTACTTCCATAGTGATAGTACCTTGGAAACCCAAGGAGGGTTTCCTATGAGTCAGGTTTGACTCGACGGCAATGAGTTAGTAGAAACATTTATATTCTCAACCAATTATCTTTTTGCACTGTCAGTAGTTTCAAATACTGTGAGGGCAAATAAGATTTTAATGGAAGAAGAACATCAACAAGGCCCACTAGCCAACTTCTCAAGCTACTCACATTTGCCATGTTATATAACAAAACTAAAAGCAAAAGTCTCAAGGACAAGAAGATGGTGTCTTACCTGGAGCCCACATGTTAGTTCCCTCTAGCATCTTAGTGCCTGAAAAGCTAGGTGCAGCGGTTTGAAGCAGGGATTCTGGCACTCTGAGCAGCTCATTAAGTCAGAGAACACCAAACTCAGGGAAGTAGGAGTAGAAAAGATGGAAAGGCAGTGTAACCAGCCAGAAAGAATAAAAAATAGGGGAACCTGTCCTGCAAAGTGCCACCTGGATGGTGAGATGGAGCATCAGAGGGCTCACTGGGGCAATGGGGAGAATGCACCAGAGGACCTGTGACCACTCCACAGTTCCACCCTCAGCACCCACTTTTTCGGTAAACTTGAGACCACAGGGAGGGAGCAGAGATGCCTTTGGCTCCAGGTTCTGCTGAGTTGGGAGCAGAGAGGGAAGCTCACCACAAGTGGGCAGACCCTGGGACAATCTCGCGGTGCTGGTAAGGGCAGCTATACCAGGACAGCTTTTTGGCACAGAGGGGCCTGGAGTACAGGGGTTTTTGTGGCTGTCCAAATCTGTCAGAAAGTGGTGACCCCCCAACCACTGGGGTCATTGACGAACTTGAGCTGTGGGCCTATGATTAGCAGTATAACATCATCATTAGCAGCCTGCTCAAAGCCCTGGGAACAGCTACTGGTGCCTTGGAGCATTTTTATTTTCTTCTTCTCTCTTTTCTTCCTCCTTTCCCTGCCACTCCCCTGCTTCATCCAATAGAAGAACAACACTAAACCACCACAACATCTGCCAGCTCCAATCCTAAACCCCCTTCACAATGAACAGAGACTTGAATCCACATTCCATGCAATGATTCCGTCATCACAAAGAAAACTGCAGAGCAACCCAGCACACCTAATTAATAACCAAAAAATTAAAATACACCAGCTCCACCTTTGCAAAAAATATTAAATCATAAAATCAAGACAAAACAAATCAATACATAACTAATGGTTAAAGACAATATCAAAATGTCTAGGAAACAATGCAACGCAACAACATAACCATTGCCGTGGAGTCAGATCCAACCCATAGCGACCCCTCCTTGGGTTTCCAAGGCAGTATCACTACGGAAGTAGATTGCCCAACCTTCCTTCCAGGGAGTGGCTGGTGGGTTTGAACCGCCAGCTTTCTGGTTAGCAGTCAAATGCCTTAGACACTATGCAACCTAAAATCAAACAACAATAACAACAACAACAACAAGAGGATAAGACAGTAGAAATAAAATCCCAAACAAAAGTCTCATTAAACATGGAGGAAGAGAAGACAATAGAATCATCTGAGAATGAATTTAGAAAGTATGTTTATAGAACTCTACAAGAGCTCAAGGAAACCCCAAACACAATCAAGAACACAGACAGTACTCTGGAAGAACTCAGGAAAACCATTCAAGAACAAAATAACAAGATTAATACCCAATCAGAACTCATACAAAAACAGCAGTTAGAAATCCAGAAGATGAATACCAAAATTACAGAATTATACGGCACAATGGAAGTACAAAAGAATAGGGTAGAACTGGCTGAA
Source organism: Orycteropus afer afer (assembly GCF_000298275.1). NCBI lineage: Eukaryota > Metazoa > Chordata > Mammalia > Tubulidentata > Orycteropodidae > Orycteropus > Orycteropus afer. Next base: position 360,638 of record NW_006921886.1, on the reverse strand, counting down.
GAGCGCATTTCCCAACTAGAAGATAAATTCCTTGACACCAGCCTGTATGAAGAAAAATCAAAACAAAGATTTAAGAAAAATGAAGACAACCTAAGAGTAATATGGGTTGACATGAAAAGAAACAACATATGCCTCATTGGACTTCCAGAACAAAAAGAGGAGAAGAAAACCACTGAGAAAATTGTGGAAAACTTACAAACAGAAAATTTCCCCCATATTGTGAAGGAAGAAAAGATATTTGTTGAAGCTCAAAGAACCCCATACAGGATAGATCCCAAGAGAAAAATACTTAGGCATATCATAATCAATCAAACTCTCCAAAACCAAAGACAAAGAAAGAATCTTGCAAGCTTCCCTGGACAAAAGAAATATTACTTATAATAATCAAACAGTTAGGCTGAGTTCTGATTACTCAGCAGAAACCATGCAGGCAAGAAGGCAATGGGATGGCATATATAAAACACTGAAGGAAAAGAACTTCCAAACACGAATCCTATATCCATCCAAACTGTCCATCAAATATGAGAGTGAAATCAAGACATTCTCAGACAAACAGAAATTAAGGGATTTTTGTGAACACCAGACCAAGCCTACAAGAAATGCTTAATTAAGTCCTTCCGATAGAGAACTCACAACAGAGATCAACAAAATCAGGACACATGACATCAACACTAAAACCAAATCAGAAATAGATGTTCAAAATAAGGCCATAAAACATTGTACACTAAAAAACAAGGAAGTCAACCTGCACATGACAACAGGAACTAAACAAATAATGGGAATAAAAGTTCTAGGTACAAAACTTCCAAGTGGAGAGGAAAACAGGACAATGTCCTCATAAAACAGACTGTTTCAAAAATTGAGACAAGAATTCCCTTCAAGAGAAAATTAACAATCCCCCTAAGCAAAACCAGAAGGAAGGAAAACATATGGGTTTAGTAAGCACAAACCCAACAATAAAGAAGACAAGGGAGGAAACACTTGAAAACAAAATGAACTCAGCACAGAAAAGTATATGGACCAAGGAAACTCCAACAACATGACAAAAAAAAAAAAAACACAATAGAGTGACAGCAATCAATGCATACCTTTCACTAATTACATTCAATGTGAATGGACTAAAAGCACCAATCAAAAGAAAAAGAGTGGCAGACTGGATAAGATAAGAAGACTGATTGATATGCTGCCTACAAGAGACTCACCTTAGACATAAAAATAAAAACAAATTAAGAGTTAAGGGATGGAAAAAAATATACCAAGTCAATGGTAATCAAAAAAGAGCAGGAGTGGCAGTATTAATTTCTGATAAAAACAGACTTTATGGTGAAAAACAACATAAGAGACAAATGCTGAGAGGGTCAATTGACCAAGAAGACATTATGATAGCAAATATCTATGCACCCAATGAAAGTCCTCCAAAATACATGAAGCAAATATTAATTGAATTGAAAGGGAAAATAGACAACTCTACAATAGTAGTAGGAGACTTTAACACACCACTTTCTAGCGGGGGGGGGGGCAGATCAACTAGAAAAAAAACTCAATAAAAACCCAGAAGAACTCAGCAACACAATCAACCAATGCAACCTCGTAGACATATACAGAGCACTCTACCCAACAAAATCACAATTCACATTCTTCTCCAGGGCACATGGATCATTCTCCAGAATAGATCATATGTTAGGACATAAAACAAGCCTCAATAAATTCAAAAACATTGAAATACTACAAAGCATCTTCTCAGACCACAATGCTATAAAATTAGAAATTAATAATAGGAAAATCAAGGAAAAAACATCAAACATGTGGAAGTTGAACAATACACTGTTCAATAACTGCTGGGTAATAGAAGAAATAAAAAGTGAAATTAAAATTCCTAGAAACAAACAAGAATGAGGATATATCTTACCAAACCTATGGGACACAGAGAGAGCAGTACTCAGAGGTCAGCTGATAGCAATAAATGCATACATCAACAAAGAGGAAAGAAACAAAATCAACACTAACTCAACAACTCCAACAATTAGAAAAAGAACAACAAAAGAATCCTACAGTATCTAGAAGTAAGGAAATAATAAAGAGCAGAGCAGAAATAAATGAAACATAAAACAAAAGAATAGAGAAAATCAACAAAACAAGAAGCTGGTTCTTCAAAAAGGTTAACAAAATTGACAAACCATTGGCAAATCTAACAAAAGAAAAGAAGGAGAAGATGCCAGTTTCTAGAATAGTAAACTAAAAGCGTGTCATCACAACAGAGTCGACTGAAATAAAACAAATACTGACAAATATTATGAAAAACTGTGCTTCAACAGATTTGAGAACCTAAAAGAGATGGACAAGCTTCTGGAATCACAAGACCTACCTAAACTAACAAACTCAGAGATAAAATACTTGAACAGACCCATGACAAAGGAAGAAATTGAATAGGTCATTAAAAATAAAAATTAAAAAAAAAAACTTCCCATAAGAAAAAGTCCTAGCCCTGATGGCTTCATTAGAGAATTTTACCAAATATTAAGGGAAGGGTTGACACCTATACTACTCAAGTTATTCCAGAACATAGAAAAAGATGGAATACTCCCAAACTCATTTTGTGAAGCAAGCATAACACTAATACCAAAACCAGCGAAAGACACCACTAAAAAGGAAAACTACAGACCAGTATCTCTCCTGAACATAGATGCAAAAATCTTCAACAAAATCCTAGCCAACAAACTCCAACAACATATCAAAAAAATAACACATCCTGACCAAATGGGATTCATACCTGGTATGCAAGGACGGTTCAACATCAGAAAAACAATCAATGTAATCCACCACAAAAACAAAGAACCATATGATCATATCAATCGATGCAGAAAAAGCATTTGATAAAATGCAACACCTGTTCCTGTTCAGAACTCTCAGCAAAATAGGGATACAAGGGAAGTTCCTCAACATAATAAAGGCATATATGCAAAGCCAACAGCCAATATTATTATTAACAGAGAAAGATAAAACATTCCCCTTACAAATGGGAAACAGACAGGGATGCCCTCTATCACCACTCCTATTTAACATTGTATTGGAAGTCCTAGCCAGGGCAATAAGACACGAAAATGAAATAAAACACATCCAAATTGGCAAAGAGGAAGTAAATCTATCTCTATTTGTGGATGATATGATCCTATACATAGAAAACCCAAGAGACTCAGCAAAAAAACTACTGGAACTAATAGAGAGGTTCAGCAAAATGGCAGGATACAAGGCCAACATACAAAAATCTGTTGGATTCCTCTACACCAACAAAGAGACCTCTGAAAAGGAAATAAAGGAAAGAATACCATTTACAATAGCTACTAAAAAGATAAAATATCTAGGAATAAATCTTATCAGAGACACAAAAGACCTATACAAAGAAAACTATAAAATACTACTACAGGAGACAACAAACGATCTACATAAATGGAAGAATCTACCTTGTTCATGGACAGGTAAACTGAATATTGTGAAAACGTCAATACTACCTAAAGCAATCTACACATTCAATGTAATCCTGATCTAGATACCAACAAAATTTTTCAAGGACATGGAAAAACCAATTACTAACTTCATATGGAAAGATAGAGACCTCGGATAAGCAGAGCACTTCTCAAGAAGAAGAACAAAATGGGAGGTCTCACACTCCCAGATCTTAAAACCTGCTATACAGCCACAGCAGTCAAAACAGCATGGTATTGGTACAGTGATAGACAGACCAATGGAAAGGAATCAAAAACCCAGAAATAGACCCATCCATCTATGGACAGCTGATCTTTGACAAAGGTCCAAAACCCATTATATGGGGAAGAAATAGCCTCTTTAACAAATGCTGCTGGCAAAATTGTATATCTACATGCAGAAAAATGGAACAAGACCCACTCCTCACCCTATACACAAAAGTAAACTCAAGTTAGATCAAAGACTTAAATGTAAAACCCAAAACTATAAAATTCATCAAAGATAAAATAGGGGCAAATCTAGGAGCCCTAATTTATGACATAAATAGACTATCAAACATAACCCAGAATGCACAGGAGGTAGAAGAGAAGCTAGATGTCTGGGACCTTTTAAAAATTAAATTCTTATGTGCATCAAAAGACTTTGTCTTTTCTCTTTTTAAGAGAAGGTACAGATTGGGAGAAAATTTGCCTATGACATATCTGACAAAGGACTTATCTCTGAAATCCATAGAGAACATCAATACCTCAGCACCAAAAAGACAAACAATCCAATTCAAAAATGGGCAGAAGACATGAACAGATACTTCACTAAAGATGATATGCTGGCAGCCAACAAACACATGAGGAATTGCTCGCAATCTTTAGTCGTTGTTGTTGTTATGTGCCGTTGAGTCAGACCCGACTCATAGCGACCCCTCCTTGGGTTTCTGAGGCACTATCACTACCGAAGTGGATTGCCCCATCTTCCTTCCAAGGAGTGGCTGGTGGGTTTGAACCACCAGCCTTCTAGTTAGCAGTCCAGTGCCTTAGGCACTACGCTACCAGCACTCCCTCTTTAGTCATTAGAGAGATGCAAATCAAAACAACAATGTGATATCATCTCACCCCAGGAATAATAGCAAAGTTCAATAGAACAGAAAATAACAAATGCTGGCAAGGTTGCAGAGAGATTGGCACTCTCATAGACTGCTGGTGGGATTGTAAAATGATACAACCTTTGTGGCAAATGGTATGGTGTTTCCTTAAAAAAATGAAAATAGAAATATCATTTGACCCAGAATTCCATTACTAGGAATATATCCTAAAGAAGTGAGGCAGGACATGAACAGACATATGCACACCTGTTGTCATCACAGCACAATTCACTATAGCAAAGAGATGGAAACAACCTAAATGCCCATCAACAGATGAATGGATAACCAAATTATGGTACATTCACAAAATGGAATTCTATGCTACATTAAAGAACAATGAAGGATAAGCAAATCATCTCATAATGTGAATGAGCCTAGAGGACATGATGCTGAGTGAAATTAGTCAGTTGCAGAAGGACAAATATTGTATGAGCCCATTACTGTAAAAAGACAAGGAATGGTTTCCTTAAGGAAGGGAACTCAGTTCCTAGGTTACCGGGATAGGGAGGAATAATTTCAGGCTAGTTGGAGGCCACACGCTGAGGTGGGTGAGGGGAGGGATAGTATGGAAAGAGTCTGTTGCCACCATGATAACATTGGGGAAAGGGAGGACACCGAATTGTGTACACAAGATATAGGCTAATACCAGTATATCTACAATATTGCCTTACTAATAACACCAAACACCAGGCTACAGATAAATATATAAACATCTGAAAAGATCAGATGGGGGTCATTGAACAGGATTATACTCTAGACCATGGATAGATTCAGCGGAGGCTAATCTTGCACAGATACCAGTGATGCAAAATACCTGAAATCCTTACAGAAACAACAGAAGACAGACATAGAGCAATCCCTCACAGACAGACAGACAGACACCATGGAAGAAAGATCCAGTGGATCTACTGACTCAGGACCATAGTATTGGGGGACACTAGACTCAACTGGCTGGCACAATAAAATACATAAAAATCTTGTTCCACAACCTACATTGGTGAGTAGCCCCTGGGGTCTTAAAAGCTTTCAAGCAGTCATCTAAGATGCAGCTAATGGTCTCCTATCATCAGAAGCGAAGAAGAGTGCAAAAAAACAAGGGCATTTGGAAGCAATCGGCCCTAGGACATGATGGACCTCAAGACCAGAAGAACTAAATGGTTCCTGACTGCCAATGCCAACCACTGGGGAAAGGATCCAAAATGGAGATCCTGGATAGAGTGGGAAGAAAAATGAGGAACAAAATCCAAACACACAACAATGACCAGAATTATTGGTCAGATGAAGTCCAGTGGGACCCCCAATACTATGGCCCTGCAATACACTTCCAGCCTGGAATAAAACTCACTCCCAGGGGCTGGCTCTCAGCCCACTAATAAACAGATGTACACGCAGACCACTCAACCCAGGGTGATGCATCCCTTCAACCAATCGACCATGGGGCACCAGAGGGGCAACATTCACACAGAGGAAATGTGGACGCACAGGACTGCATAACTATGAGGGGCACAGGGGGAGGGGATACCCGGAAGGGAGGGGAGGAGAGTGGGTTAGGGTTGGGGATGGTTATTGGGGAGTGAAACCAAATGTACACAAAATGTTGAATGTAAAACAAACTCTGCTCTGTAAATTTGTACCTAAAGCACAATAAAAAAATAAAATAAAAATGCTATACAAACATTAAAAAAAAAAGTCTCTCATAACCACAAGTGAAGCTAAGGGTCTGTGTGCCAGTGTGTTGTGGAGGGATGGTTTGGTATTAAATACAGCATGAATAGGATTCTACCATGTGTATATACAATAGCTTAAGCAAGGTTGGGTCACCCAATAAGCAAGGTAAGCACAGGCTTAACTTGATTGCTGGGTATTTCATCCCTGTCAGGGATTGGAAATTTGAAAAGATTTTATTTCATTCTGTAGTAAGGTGCTGTGGGACTGGGAGAGAGACAGATGCCAGCCACACCTAGAAGCAGAATCTTTGATGTGGTGAGAAAGTGTGAAATTGTTCACTCCGGATTAGTACATAAACCTGTGCTTACCTTGCTTATTGGGTAATCTGCCCCTAAGTACGACATTAATTCATTCCACTCCTAACTGTTCTATTCCAAAGATAAATCTAAATAGGGCAGCCCTTCCATACCAGTTACCCTGGCACATCCCTGAAGACAGTCTGAGTAGCAGGGTCTTCCTCTCCTGCTATCAGTTGATGTTCAGGCAACTTTAGCCCTCTGGTTAATAGAGCACTTGATATAAGAATTAAAAAAATAAATAATATCTTCCAAGTTCTGCCAACATTGGGGTAACAGGTCTTCCCCAAATTCCTAAATTATGTGTCTTTTTCCAATACATCTCAAGAATTAACTAGGACAAGTGAGAGGAGCAGCAAATTTCAAACTACATTTTTTTCTCCCCTTCTTCTCCCTCCCCATTAGTCCCCTCCGACCTGAATGTGTCTTGTTTTATCCCCTTGTCATTTGTCAGCTAAGAACATTGAATGCAGCTTGAAGAAATAACATCAGATTATAGAATCAGTTCATTAAAACATCTGACAGCATATGTTAAAGCATGCATTCATTCCATAGATTGCGTGTTTAGGGCAGAAAGAGGGTTTGCGTGTGCTTTTTATGCTGTTTTTCAAATTTCATGTGTTGTGAATAAATGGCCAAGCTTGCCATTTTCCATTTTTGCAAACTTTATGAAGATTAGGGAACACTTTCTCTAGCCTGTGATTTCACACGATTTTGAAAACTGCCTGTTAACACCCAACAGTATTTTGACATTGTAAAGCCCTAACAATCTTTAAAAAGAAAAGGCAAAATACAGCTAATTAGCAAGGACTCCTTTCAGAGGGTGCCACGGTACATTCCAGGGTCAGGTTCAGCAAAGATGGAAAAACTGTTCTTCCCAAATGAGGCAACATCAGGCCTTTGAGCACCATTGTCTGTCTGCAAGTGTGAGCTTTCTTTCAAGCCCACATATTAAACTCTGGCATGTTTATAACTTGGCTGTTCCTTCCTTCCCTGCCTTTCCCTCCCTGTCTCCCTTAAAATCCTAACTCCTCTCTTCCATAAGAACTAAACTGCAGGGTGGTAAAAAGGAAATGATTTCATTTGGGTGGAGAAGGAAAAAGATACAACGTTTGTCCCAAATACTGTAAGTCAAGTGTGTTGTATAAGAAAAACAGCTGCTAGGCCAGAGGCCTGAGTCTTACTAACTGGTATGGCCTTGCTCAGGGTGTGGAGCAGCACAGGGTAGGGACAGGGCAGAGATGAAACTGAGACTTGCATCTTGGCTGCATGGTACTAATTATCTTTTTTCTGTAGTCCTTTCCCTCCTTATTTTAGCAAAATTTCTCTGCAAAGGGCTAGTGTGCTGCTCTGGTTCTCATAACTTATCTGTCAAACAGCAAAGAGAGGTTAAACAAAAAGTCTAATCTTTATTCTGGATTGCACATAATGTCTGTTTCTTAGATTATACACAACGTGCTGATTCTGAAAACTAATCTAGAAGAAACATATTCAGAAAATAAGACTCTTAAAAAGTTGTATTTAAGATTCTATTCAAAACAAGAAAAGCACAGTTAATCCAAAAGGGGAGTAGGTTGCAAAACATGTGCTAACAAATTTAGTCTTACTCATTATATCATTCTTTATCACCAACCTGCTTCACTGAGGAGGACATGCAGAACACACTGAAATGGCCCAGGTTTCAGGGTCACAGTCACATACAGAATGGGTGCTGCTGGCCTTCTGGTATGCAGTAAAGAAAATGGAGTCAGCCCCTGAGCTCAGCAAGTCTACATTTTGAGGAGCTCAGATTTGAGGTTAGTCATGTTTTCCTTTTGTGTTGTTGCCATGAACATTCTTGTGCATATCTCCTATTGGACATATATGCAGCAGTTTCTCCTAAGAATATGTCCAGGAGCTGTGTCACAGAGTATGAAGATGTTCAACTTTACAAGACAGTGCCAATCATTCTCAGGCAAGTGTAACTCCTGGTTTAAATTCAAACAGAGACCCCATTTTCCAAGAAAGTAGCTTCTCCAGAGACGTGACTCAATGAACAACACAGAAAATTGTCGTGAATAACAGAAGAAAGATAGTGATAAGACCTCAGCCACAGATAGTTAAAGGCTGGCATGAAAGGGCTCAAAGTTAACATTAGATCCATGTGGGGAAGATCTGTATTTTATGATGTATATAAGTCTGTTCTAGATGCAAAGTAGACCCCATTGTATCTTGTCAATAGACTGTCAGAAAAATAACCAATCTATCTTAAAGTATTGACAGAATGATCATTAGAAGGCAGGCTGGTGAGACTTCATCTCCCTAACACTGGACATGTTATCAGGAAGAACCAATCCATGCAGAAGGACATTATGCTTGGTAAAGTGGAGGAGCAGCAAAAAAGAGGAAGACCCTTAACATGATGGACTGACACAGTGGCTGTAACAATGGTCTCAAACAGCAATGATTGTGAGGATGGCACAGGACTGGGCAGTGTTTCATTCTATTACGCACGGGGTTGCTGTGAGTTGTAGTCAACTCAACAATACCTAACAACAATGCTTTTTATTAAGTCAGCTGTTTAGTTACCTGTGTATACACCAACATCTCCCTTATAAACATGTTTATGTTCCAAAGACCACATCATTATGCAAAAATCAGTCTTATACAAAAATGGAGGATGACAACATAAGATCACAAAATGGAGGATGACTACATCATTACATAACTGCCAAAACACTGAGACTCATGGCACAGCAGAGGCTGAAACTGTGCTTGCACATTATAATTTGCCTTCTTGTTCTTCTTGGAAATTGCCTCCTTTCTGTGAATAAGCTAAGACTAGGATGTTAGAGAATGAGAGACCTTCTGAAGGAGAACCAAAACACTCCAGATGACAGCCAATCAGCCCCCAAAGGAGAGCCACTAGCTGACTCATAGTTGAATGCAGATACATAAGGGAAACCATACGCATTCAGAGAATCACCCAGATAAGCCCAGGCTAAGTTGCTGACTTCAGAATCATGAACTAAATAAATAGGTGTTGTTTTAAGCTCTAAGTTTTGGGGTGATTTGTTAGTAGATAATAGATAACTGATCAACTCGGCATCCATCCCCCTTTCTTCCTTGCTGGAAAAGTGCAAATGTGTTCAAGTGATCCAAGGAGGGCAGGGGTATGACCAAATCCCCTCCTCTAAGAGTAAGTCTTTATTGCTCTAAGTATTGATTTATTATCTTGCCACTTATGGCTTTTTGTCTAAGCCATTGATGTACAAGTCATAATGATCTATTGCTATTGATTGGTGAGTAGTTGGTGTGTAACACCATCTGGCCAATGAAATCTGAGGATAGTCTGTTGGGGGCTGGATCCTCTCTGCTTCTAGACATTGTTAGATCAGGCTGTGAGGCCTGGAACTGCTGCAGCCATCTTGATACCAGTCTAAGGATAAAATCTATATGTGGAGGCTAGAGAAACCAAAAGACTTGCATAAAAGCAAAGCTGGAGACATCACCTGTGCTGGTACATGGTGGCCCCACTTCTAGACCTCTTATTATGGAAAATTCTGAATTTCCCTATTATCTGTGCCAGTTTGAATAGGAGTTTTCTGTTTCTTACATTCTGACTGCTACTTTTGCCTTCTTTGAACACTCACTTCCTGTACTGTAGAACATACCAACTGGCAGCTAGAAATGTGCCACTTGCAATAAACATTTTGCAGCCATTGCATGAAATGTGTATATTTTTGCTTAGACAAACACATAACAAATAATATATTTATTTTCCTTCTATCTAGTATTTTGATCGTATTTTATTTGCTGTTAAAATAAACTTAAAAACAATATGATAATAGCCATGAATATTATTCCCAGGCTATAATTTCAGAGCAACATGCAGATTACAGCAGACATGATCAAAGTCAGTTCTAGGACCTAAAGTAAAGTGTTATATATCTATTAATCTATGTCAGTTCATAGCTCTTTATACAAACTGATTTTATCTGATCCTTGAATAATCTTGGAGCATAGTTTTTCCACTTGGTGATAAGAGGAAATAAATGTAGTGGAAATTAGTAGGTACCACTTAAAAACCAGCTCTTTTGTAAACTCAAGCAAGACCAAACTAGAGAGAGTGAGATGTCTGATGATCACTGAAAAGAATTTTGAACCAGTGTGATACTGAGTAAGTATGAAATTCTTTTTACTTATTTTTAAATACCTGTCATCTGTGAATACTTTCACACTCATTGTGGAAATTACTTGCAATAAACCACAAATGCTTGTTTTCTGAAACCAGAGACAGTATTGGGCAAGAAGCACACCACTCATTCTGAATGGCTCTTTGAACCTCTCATGTAACTTCCAAAACCAAATTCACTGCCATAGAGTTGATTCCTCATATAGCTTACTTCTGAGTAAATTCTGGAAAATTAAATATCAAAATGCTTTCTTAGAGAGTGACTTTTCTCATCTATGTATGTATTGGCCAAAATGTGTTCCTCTACTTCCAGAAAAACCTTACTCAGTAGTTTTCTCCTTGAAAGAAAAGCATTCGTCGTTCTAATGAGTGGAGAAATGAATAGGACCTACCTACTTCCGTAGTGATACTACCTCGGCAACCCAAGGAGGGGTCGCTATGAGTAGGGTCTGACTCGATGACACATAACAACAACAACATTGTGGTAAATATATAAATGTAACAAATCATTTGATATTTTCACAGTCTTTACATGCACAGTCCAGTGACATCAATGTATACGGTGTTTAACCATTATCACCCTTATCCATTCCCAATTATGCCATCACCTTTAACAGAAGTTCAGTGTCCCCTAAACATTGAGTCTTCCTTTCCCCCTCCCTCTTGCCTGCCTCTCATAAACACTAATAAACTTTGATCTCTATACCCTTGTCTAATCTAGATATTTCATATAAGTGGAATCATACAGTATTTTTCCTTTTGTTACTGACTTATTAGACTCAGCACAACATGGATGAACTTTGAGAACATTAGGACTTGTCCTTTTTCAGAGATTCACAATGCAAGGTTCTGAGAAATACTGCAGTTTAAAAATGTCTACACTTTGTTTAACCAATTATTCTATAAGATCTTGGTTTTTGAAATACTGTTTTATAGAATCTATTAACTTGGTAGTGGATGGGAAATGAGATTCAAGAAAAAGACAGTACTAAAATAAGGAATTCAACACAGATGAATCAATGGGTTGTCCAGCATTTGTGAGGACCCTGTAAGACCAAGGAATTGTAATATAAAGAGTTTACACTATTTTATGGCATCTGGATCAATGACAGACAGCTTGTGAGTGGGAGCTGAGGCAAGTGGTGAGGGGAGACTGAGATGGTGAGTCCTGGGAGGTAAATATTAATAACACAATGGTAATGATAGGGGGAGGTAGAACTTGTCAGCTAATGAGAAAAATTCTGGGCTTAGGAAAACCCCTGCAAAGTGGGAGGCTGTGTTGGTACATTGACGGCTGACATACTGTTTCTTGGACTGACTGATGCAATGAGCAATAGGCCACTGGGTTGTTCCACATTCATCCGAGGAATCATACCTCTGCTAGCTCAATGATTAGGTAAGTGGAAAGAGATGTTGCTCCAATTGTAAAGGCAGTACTCACTGGCTTAATCAAGCATAAAATCATGTCAGTGAATCAAAATGTCTGCTGGTTCTCAGAATCCCCTGGGTGAATTCTGACCTACCACTCTAAGCAGTCAGTGCTTCATTAGGCAACGAATGTGCTTACATCTCAGTGCTTCATCTCAGTGCTTCATTAGGCAACGGCTGATGAAGGCTAAGATTTCCTGGCAGTGTTTTCTGTCCATGGAATAGAGACCAAGCCAGTCAACCAGCTTCATTCCAGCAGCCTGTTGAGCATCCTGTTGGTTTTATACCTTCCACCCAGATCCATTTGGCTCCTCCTAGGCTGTTGCTCATGTTCAGCCATGATGCAGAAATGGAATTGCCCAACTGGAGGGTGGATCATAGAATATGGTATTGCCCACTACTCCAACAACAAAATCACAGACAACTGTTTAAGTTATTAAAAGGATGGAGACAGAAGGCACAGGCAATGTTCTACTGATCTCTGTGTAATTGCTTTGTGTTTTAATGCTCCTGGCTTTTCATTTTTTGTTTATATTTATATTTCTTTTTCCTTTTATGGCTTATCCTCATGTCTGTTTCACACATAGACTGTAAGGTTTCAGTTTGCTTGTATCCAGCTTTGACCATAGCTGTTTCATCAGGTTAAATAAGAACATTTTCCATGAGAGATTAAGTTCTACACAGTCTTAGTAGACTACATAAAATCTGTAACTAAACAATGAATTGGCAGCTAAAATTATATGCATAGTAATTCCATGTTCTTCAGTGTCCTACACACAAGTAGATGCTTCCTGTTCTGTCTCTGAGACCCCAGCACGGTTAACTCCCCAACCCTTCACAGGAGCACACAAGTGAGCTAGGCTTGTGTCTACAGTTGGCCTTGGGTTTGTGGGCTTCACATATATTTTGTTATAATTTACCCCTTTTATTTTTACCATTTGTAAGTATACATTTAGAGTCTTCACAAATGACAAGAATAAAACAAATCACGACAAAGAAAATGGGGCTAAAGTGAAGGAATGGAAAATATTGTAACTCCTGCAGGTGAATATTAGCCAGGATCAACCACAATTTTCTACCCTTAGAATCACAATTTTCCATTGCAACGTCTTATGTAGTTGCCTGTCTTTTTTCAATCTCCAGCGCTGCATGTTTTGATGGTCTATTGTTCTGGGAAGCATACACCATAGGACCAGTGAATGGCTGTAAAATAGAGAGGTGAACTGGGGACAGGAGACAAATTTCCAAATTCCTTTCCTTTTGTGGTCTCTGGTGGCATCATTTCTTTTCTGGCCTACAGTTCTGAATCTGGCAGAGTTTAAAATAACTCATTTCTCTTCTCTTTGTTGCACTGATTTGTTACATGAACTGTCCACAGGCTTTCCTGAAGCACCTAAAATGTAGCTTGAGATACAGATTAATAGACCCTGGGCTTAATTATTGCAACAGGGAAGGCTTTGGGATATTTCTCTGTATGTTGCTTTGTAAATCACCCATCTGCTCTTGGACATGGCAAAAGCAGTCAAAGTGTCTGGGGATAGATCTTTTCCTAAAACATTAGCATTTTATAGATGAATGGGAGCTCAGGCTCATCTTACCTCACTCTTCATTTTACAGGGAGGAAAACTGAAGACCAGGGAGCTTATGAGACTAAGGCCATGAGCTAGCTATCTAGGAGGAGCAGCGTGGGATGAGAACACGAGATCTTCAGCCCCTACTCCACAGTCATTTCTCTCCCCTGCGCCCTGCCCTCTGCTGGTCATCACACATCTTAACACTAGGTTAAAATTTGCCCTAGAACTTTCCCAAAGGTCTGATAAATTAAGCAGAGAAATGCCATGGAACCATCTTTAGTAGCCAGTTGGGGATAACATCTATTTCAAGCCTTTGGACCATAACCATATCCCTGAAGAAGATCTTTTCCCTCAGTAAGGCCAATCTCTAAATTCTCTGCACTCAATACTACAGTTAATGGGGATGGAGAAAAAAAAATTCACTTTTATTCAGTTATTTAAAGATGAAACGTACTTTCTTCCAGTCATGCTCCTCCTGTCCCATAATATATTTCTTGTCATTAGCATTTTTGTTTTCTAATCACTTTTAATTAAATAATTATTATAAATGAATTGTTTCTCAAAACCCAGTGTACAGAAATCTTAAATGCTGCTCTCTCTGCATACTGTCCACTCAGTTGCTATGTAATTTGAAGCTGACAGTGCCAACTTTTCAGAGGAATGGGGAGAAATCACACTAGGCCGAGAACTTGACCATCAGCCATTAGATCATGTTCTGCCACTCACTCACTAATGATTCTCTCTCTCTCTCTCTCTCTCAGCTTCAACTTGGGTAATAATGTTCACACCACAGAGATGTCAGGAGAATTATGTGGATCCTCAAAATGATGGAAAATTAAGACAAATATAAAATGATATAATTCTAATGACCTTTAATAATTATAAAGTCTGACTCTGAGTGCCTAAGTATACCAGTCAGGAAATTCAAATCCTAAATTATGATCTCATCCCCTAGGAAATCCCATTCATTTCTAGGCATTTATTCCTAGGGAGTTTTATTATATCTGAGTCTACAAGTAAAAAAATCTAATAGAAAATTGAGTCAATTAAGAACATGAGTGCCTAAGGCATTTAACTGCTAACCAGAAGGCTGGTGGTTCAAACCCACCAGCCACTCCTCAGAAGAAAGATTGAGTAACCTACTTCTGTAGTGATAACCACCTCGGAAACCCAACGAGGGGTCGCTATAAGTCACAATCAACTCAACAGCAGCGAGTTTGGGGTTTTTTTTTGGAAAATCACATTGGACTAAAAGAGCCAAATAATTGAGAACAATGTGGTAAGAGCCTTGAATTATCTGGATGGTGCTAAGAATTAAGAAGGGGACTGTAATCACTGCCTAGATAATTGTTTTAAGTCTCTAATGAGAGCCATAATATGTAATAGTTAGCAGTCTCCATGAAAAATTGTAACAAATAGCAAGCTCCAAGTTGATAATAAAGTATTTCTAATTGCAGTGGTCGTTCAGTGGTAGAATTATTGCCTTCCACGCAGCAGACTTGGGTTCACTTCCTGGCCGATGCACCTCACGTGCAGACACCACCATCCATCTGTCAGTGGAGGCTTGCATGTTGCTATGATGCTGAGCAGGTTTCCACAGAGCTTCCAGACTAAGACAGATGGGGAGGAAAGGCCTGGTGATCTAATTCCAAACAGTCAGCAAATTAAAATCCTATGAATCAGAATGGTTCAATCCACAACTGAGCATGAAGATAGTGAAGACCAGGCAGCATTTTGTTCCCTTGCACATTGGGTCACCATGAATCAGAGACCTACTCAACAGCAGCTAACAACAATCATTAAGCCAACTTTTGAATATTAAAATTATTGAAAGAGAACAGAAAAATACTTACTAAATTATGTTGTAGACAGCAGAATTCTACTAAATTTATAATCATCTATCTCTGTCTTCTAATCTTCTTCAGCCCTCATTACTCATACAGTGAAAGTGATGTTTATTAAGTGCTCCCTACGTGTCAGGCATTATTCTAACCAACTTGCATGCATTATTTTATTTTACCATCATAAACACCCTATGAGTTACCTATATCCTCATTTTATAGATGTGACTACTGAGACTTTGAGAATGAAATGGCTTCCACAGATGGCACAACTGATAGGTAAGAGAGTTAAGGGACTCAAACACAGACAACCTGAATGCAGAACCTGAATTTCTGCAACTAAACTCCATTTGTTTCTTTTAATAAATGTTACAGACTGACTTCTTCCCAGGAAGATGTTTACCTGAGATTTATTTACTATGCATTCAACTGTGTGGATCATAACAAACTATGCATAATGTTGCGAATGGTAGTTCTACACCACTTAATTGTGCTCATGAGGAACCTATACATAGACCAAAAGGCAGTCATTCAAACAGAACAGGGGGTACTGCATGGTTGTAAATCAGGAAAGGTGTGCGTCAGAGTTGCATCCTTTCACCATACTTATTCAATCTGTATACTGAGCAAATAATCCAAAAAGTCAGACTATATGAAAAGGAACACTGCATCAGGATTGGAGGAAGACTCATTAACAACCTGCAACATGCAGATAACACAACTTTGCTTGCTATAAGTGAAGAAGACTTGAAGCACTTACTGATGAAGATCAAAGATTACAGCCTTCAGTATGGATTATACCTCAACATAAAGAAAACAAAAATCCTCACAACATAACAGCATCACAATAAATGGAGAAAAGATAGAAGTTGTGTGAATTTCATTTTACTTGATTGATCCACGCTCAATGCCCAGTGAAGAAATTAGAATATATTGCACTGGGCAAATCTGTTGCAAAAGACATCTTTAAAGTGTTAAATAGAAAGATGTCACTTTGAAGACTAGGGTGTGGCTGACCCAAGCCATCATATCAATTGCCTCATACTCATGTGAAAGTTGGATAATGAATAAGGATGACCAAAGAATTGATGCCTTTGAATTGTGCTGTTGGCAAAGAATACTGAAAATACCACGGACTGCCAGAAGAACAAACACCTGAAAGAAGTACACCCTCAATCTTCCTTAGAAGTGAGAAGAGCAAGACATACTTTGGTATCTCACATACTTTGGTCATGTTGTCAGAAGGAGCCAATCCTTGGACAAGGATATCATGCTTGGTAAAGTGGAGGGTCAGTGAAAGAGGAGAAGACCCTCAATGAGATGTATTGACACAGTGGCATAGCAAGGATTGTGAGGATGGTGCAAGACTGGGCAGTGTTTCATTCTGTCTTACATGAGGTCGCTATGAGTTGGAGGCAACTCACAGCACCTAACAATAACAGATGAACTAATTTATGGGACATCAATAAATAGTTTCACTTTTCTGATGACTTCCTGCAGAATATTAACATCCCTTCATAGAAAACAATCTCCTATTTCTCACTGATTCACTTACATCACTGTCTCTTTAAATATCACATTTCCCAACTTCTTATTGTTCTTTATGAGTTAGAATACTTCTGGCTGTCAGTAACAAAAAATCTTATCCACATTGGCAATAAAGATTATTTCTTGGTTCATGTAACTGAAAAGTTCAGAGGTCGATTTGATTCAGCAGCTCAACATCTAGAAACCATTTTCTTTCTCTACCTCCATTCTGCCCTCTGTGGGATCAGTTTCTCCTAAAGGTGGCTTCTTTTGAGGCTGCCAAATATCTCTAAGAATGACTTAGGTCCTCTAAGAGGCCTCCCTGCTTCCCTGTCACCTCTTTCCCAACAGTATACATGGCAGACAGACTAGGTCAGATTGTGTTAGTCCTCTGTACCAAACCAAACCTAGTGGCTTTGAGTCAAATCCAACTCATAGCAACCCTATAGGACAGAGTAGGACTGTCCCATTGTGTTTCCAAGGCTGTAATATTGACAGAGGCAGACTGCCACATCTTTCTTTGGCAGAGCGGCTGGTAGATTCAAACCTCCCAACCTTTCAGTTAGCAGCCGAACATTTTAACCACTGCACCAACAGGGTTCCTTGTGTTCTGTATGCAACCCTCCAATGTTTCCCATTTCACTCAGGGCAAAAGCTTAGGTCTGTAATTATCTCAAAGGTCCTATAAGATTGGTCCATACAACCCTCAACCTGTATAACTCCATTTCCAACTGCTCTTTACCTCCATCACTTTATTCTAGTGTCTTCTTCAACAAGGCATTCATCTTCCTTCTTTCTATTTCTTAGTTTAAGTTCTTTCACTCTGACCTCTTGCACTCTGATAGCTACCTGGCTTACCCTCTTCCAGCCCTCTAGACCTGTTCAAATATTGCCTTGTCTGTGAGGTCTCCCTGATAGACCAATTTAAAATGGCTTCATCTCATTTTCCTGCAGCCTGCACACACTATCTCTATAGCACTTACTATCTGATAGACTATCTAATCAACAGCAGTGAGTTTGGGTTTTTTTTGGATCCTTGCCTCAACTTGAATATAATCTCCATAAGGCAAGATTTGTGTCTGGTTTCTTCTGTGCTGTTTCCCCAGAGACTAGAAAAGTGCATATTGCAAAGTAGACATTCAATAAATATTTGCTGAATGAATGGATGTTGAATATTAATTTTATTTAGAGTGTTACCTATTCAGGGAATATAGATGACCTAAGGGATGGAGTGTCCCATGATCTCTTAATCTCCCTTCTACAGGCCTCAGTCTGTACAGTTGACCTTTTAAAATCAGATCAGTCTCTCACATGTTGGAAAGCAGTAACTGTATAATAATTGGTATGTGAAATCCATCCCCAAACTCTAAAACTCTGTGCAAATTTGAGGCGTTATGAGGATTATACCTCTTCTATGTCTTCATGTTTTTTCTAGAACTAACTGATTTCCTAAAGCATGCATGGCCAGAGTGCTTTTTCTAGAAGATAATGTAAGGAATGCAGCACTAGGTTATAGTGTTTTTGAGTTAGAAGAAACATACAGACTAGTTACTGCACCTGTTCATGGAAAACAGATTAAGACACATCTTGCTTATACACCCACCATGGTAACAACAATCCTTCTCTTAATGGATAAGCTCTTTATGGTGCCAGGGAAGGTGGGAATGGGTACAATAGTCTTTCTCAGACTTCCTCTTTTGAACATTGCCTAATTCTCCTGAATTCTATATTTTCATTGTCAAGTCCCAGGAGCTCCTGTTTTATATTGATCTCATCACTGAGCTCATTATTGTTGACACCATCTGTTCTCTGTTGATTACATTACCCCTGAGCATCAATCATTTCCCTTTAACACTGATGAAATAATTATCCTACAGGGTAGCCACTGAGAGGCTTGTTCATAATCCCTGTTAGGACCATTTTCTCTCATCTCTTTATTTCACTCCTTTCTCCATCAGGTCAAACCCCTTGGATCAAGATGTCCTTTTTTCTATTACCATTCACAAATGCTGAGCCTTCCTATTCACAGGTACATCCCTGCCCCCCAGGGTTTACAGAGATTCTATGAGAAGAAAGGACATCCCCAGCCTCCTAACTAGCCTCTCAGCACTACCCCACAGTCCAGGCCCCACATGCACTGGAGGGATCGTCCCAAAATGCACATCTGAACACTGTGGCACAATCTACAGTAGTATTTTGAAAGTACATTAACATGGAGAAAATATTATGTACTGTTTGATTTCATTTTTATAAAATATGTGTTAATACAGATACAACAAAAGTCTGAAAGCATTTACACCAAACTATTTTTAGTACTATAAGTCATTGTCCATAGTGGTATGATTCCTGGTGATAGTTATTAAGTATTTTTTCTGATTATCTGTGCTTTCTAATTTTACTATAGTTAACACTATAGATGCTTTCAGATTCTGACTCACGAAGATCCCAAATGTGCCACAGTAGAACAGAATTCTGCTCCATGGGGTTTTCAATGGCTGATTTTTCTGAAGTTGATTGCCATGGTTTTCCATGCTGCTATATATTTTAAAATTCTTAAAATATATATGGGAGCTCTGGTAGCATAGTGGCTAAGGCACTTGACTGCTAACCAGAAGGCTGGCGGTTCAAACCCACCAGCCACTCCTCGGAAGGAAGGTTGGGCAATCCTACTTCCGTAGTGATACTGCCTCGGAAACCCAAGGAGGGGTCGCTATGAGTCAGGGCTGACTCGACGGCACATAACAACAACAACAACAAAATATATATATGAGCTTGTCATTTCCAAGTTTAAATTTCTTCACTGAATAATAATAATAATAATCCTCTGTGGCTTCCTCGCTCTTCCTGGAATCAAAGTCTCCGATGTCTGTGTCCTCTGCAAATGTAGGTCTCTCCTTATAGAGGACCATTACTCCCTTCCCTCCATCAGTTAAAACTAAACACAGTTGCCCTCTTCTTCCAGAAACCTTCCCTTGCTTCCCCCAGGCTGAGTCTGGGTAAAGGGCTGGGTTTATACATTTTACTAGTATCCTATTGAACTTCCCCTTTGAACACCTGTTTACCACTTTGCATTCCTTATAAGGTCTACCTACTGCTGGTCTTCTCACCAGATATTTAACTCTTTGAGAATTAGGATACTATTTCTATCATTTTATCTTCAGCATCTGTTATGAATTGAATTTTGTCCCCTCAAAATATATGTTGAAGTCCTAGCTCCCAATACCTGTGCACATTACCTTGCTTGGAAATAGGGTCTTAGAGGATGTTATCAGTTAGCATGAGGTCATACTGGATGGAGTACAGTGAATCCTAATCCAATGTGAATGATAACCTTATGAAAAGAAGACACCCAGAGATAGACACAGAAAGAAGATGGAGGCAAAGAATTAAGTGACCTACAAGCTAAGGAATGCCAAGGATTGCCAGCCACTCCACAGAAGGAAGGTTGGGCAATCTACTTCTGTAGTGATACTGCCTCGGAAACCCAAGGAGGGGTTGCTATGAGTTGGGTCTGACTCGACGGCACATAACAACAACAACAACAAGGAAGACCAGTTAATATGACTATTATTCAAATTTATACACCAACTACTAAAGTCAAAGGTGAAGATATTGAAGATTTTTTACCAAATCCTATAGTCTGAAATTGACCAAACATGCAATCAAGATACATTGATAATTATTAGTGATTCAAATGCAAAAGTTGGAACCAAAGAAAAATCATCAGTAGTTAGAAAATATGGCCTTGGTGATAGAAAAGATTCTGGAGATCTCATGACAGAATTTTTCAAGACCAACAATTTATTCATAGTGAATATCTTTTCTCAACAACTATACAAAGTATCAACTATACATGTGGACCTCACCAGATGAAAAATATAGTAATGAAACCAGCTACATCTGTAGAAAGGGACAGAAAATCTCAAGATCATCAGTCAGAACAATGCCAGGAGCCAACTGTGGAACAGACCATCAAGTGCTCATATGCATGTTTAAGCTGAAGCTAAAGAAAATTAAAACAAATTCGTGACAGCCAAAATACAACCTGAGTATATCTCATCTGAAGTTAGAGACAATCTGAAGAACAGATTTGATGCACTGTTCAGTGACAAAAGACCAGACAAGTTATGGATTAACATCAAGGACATCACACACGAAGAAACCAAAAGGTCATTAAAAAGACAGGAAAGGAAGAGAAGATCAAAATGGATGTCAGAAGAGTCTCTGAAACTGGATCTCGAATGGAGAGTAGCTAAAGCAAAAAGAAGAAATTAAGTAAAAGATCTGAACATAAGATTTCAAAAGGCAGCTTGAGAAGACAAAGAACAATATTATAATGAAATCTGCAAAGACTTGGAGTTAGAAAATCAAAAGGGAAGAACTCATGCTTAGCATTTCTTAAGCTGAAAGAACTGGAGAAAAAACTCCAGCCTTGAGTTGCAATATTGTAGGATTCTTTGGGCAAAATATTGAATGATTCAGGAAGCATCAAAAGATGGAAGGAATTCACAGAGTCACTGTACCAAAAAGAATTTGTTGATGTTCAGCCATTTCAGAAGGTAGCATATGATCAAAAACCAATGGTATCAAAGGAAGAAATCCAAGCTACACTGAAGGAATTGGGGAAAAGCAAGACTTCAGGAATTAACAGAATATGCATTGAGATGTTTCAACAAATGGATGCAGAGCTGGAGGCACTTACTCATTTATGCTACAAAATTTGAAAGACAGTCATCTGGCCAACCAACTGGAAGAGATCCATATTTGTGTCTGTGATAGTTGGAGCTGTGTGTCAACTTGGCTGGACCCCAGTTCTGTGTGGTTGTTCCCATGATGGGATCAGATGACTGTGTTCTGAGTGGCCAGTCTGCCCAAGGGGAGTTTCCCTAGGGGTGTGGCCTGCTTCCAAGATAACCAGGGACATCCTGGGAAAAGACACATTCTTTGAGGGATTGGAATCCTGGTGTGCGGACTACAGACTTCTGTGAGTGAGCAGCCCACCGCTCGGCCTGGAGATCTTGGATTCGTCTTTTGTTGGAGTCAACAACCAGTGTACTGCCTGCCAGCCTTGAATTTCTTGGCCCCCTGTGCTTCCAGAAGCTAAGGCTGACACCAGCCCGTTTCCTCCAGAGACTTGGACTTGTCGGCTTGGACTTGTCGGCTTCTATACGCTTGTGAGCCATTTTCCTAAGATAAATTTCTCTTTCTCTCTCTCCCTCTCTCTCTCTCTCTCTCTCTATAAATATATATATACACTTTGCTGGTTTTTGTGTTTCTCTAGAGAACCCAATCTAACACAGTGTCCATTACAAAAAAAAAAAAAATGTGATTCAACAGAATGTGAAAATTATCAAATAATATAATTAATATCACAAGCAAGGAAAATTTTGCTGAATATAATTCAAAACCAGTTGCAGCAGTATATTGGCAGTTACTGCCAGAAGTTCAAGCTGGATTCAGAAGATGACATGAAATGAGGGATATCATTGCTGATGCCAGGGAGATCTTGGCTGAAAGCAGTGAATACCAGAAAGATGTCCACCTGTGTTTTATTGACTATGTAAATATGATCAACTGTATATATCATATCAAATTATAGAAAACATTGTGAATAATGGAAATTCCTTTAACCATGCTTGTTCAATCTTATGCTGAGAAAGTAATCTGATAAACTGGGTTGTATGAGGAAGAAAATAACATCAGAATTGGTGGAGACTTATTAACAACCTGAGGTTTGCAGGTGACACAACCTTGCTTGCTGAAATTGAAGAAGACTTGAAGTATTTACTGATGAAGATAAAAGTCTACAGCCTTCAGTATGGATTATACCTCAAGTTAAAGAAAACAAAAATCCTTACAATTGTGTCAATAAGCAACAATATGATAAATGGAGAAACTAGTGAAGCTGTCAAGGATTTTATTTTACTTGGATCCACAATCAACGTCCATAAAAGAAATATTGTAGTGGGGAAATCTGTTGCAAAAGACCTCTTTAAATATTGAACGTACCATGAACTGCTAGAAGTATAAACAAATATCTGTGTTGGAGGAAGCACAGCCGGAATATTCCTTAGAAGTGAGAATGGCCAGACTTTGTGTCTCACACTTTGGTTGTGTTGTCAGAAGGGACCAATTCCTGGAAAAGGATATCATGGTTGGTAAGTAGGTCAGCGAACAGATGAACATCGCACAAGATGGACTGACACAGTGGCTTCGATGGTGGGCTCAAGTATGGCAACAACTGTGAGGATGACGCAGGACCAGGCAGTGTTCTGTAGATCATAGGGCAGCTATGAGTTGGAACTAACTCAGAGGCACCTAGCTACAACATTTGTGCTTTGAACAAAAAGCCCAAGAAAATTAATGAGACAAAAACTTTTAAAAGGGTCTGCCCCTCTCCTAGAACTCATGTTGTTGCTTCTAATAAAACCTGAACTTTCACCAGCGTTCCTAAAGGGGAAGCGCAGTCTGAGAGAAGCGGTGTGTGAGCAGAAAGCAGGCCATCTTTCACCTTAGGCTCCTGCCACTTGATTAGCAGACCTCACAGGGAGGGATAGCTGCTACTTGCTTCGCTGAACAATCTCAACATACAATTGATGTCACTAGTACACAGTCCCCACAACAATCCTCTGTCTAGTTATGCCAAGATTAGCACCTAAAAATCCAAAATAGCATCTGATGTGACTTTCTATTTACAGAAGGGCACATGGGATACATTAACAACACCCTCTCTAGATCCTTGGACGCTGAGAACAGGCCCAAAAGCCAGTGCTGACGGGAGTGGGCAGCCCTGATATTTATCTACTGATAACTGTATCAGAGGACTCAAAAGGGAATTCAAGAACCTTCTTCTGACAGAGCCTCCAAGAGGCCAGATCTGCTGTTCCCAGAACTAAAAATAGTTTGGTGTAGTTGGAAAAGCATTGATCTGGGAATCAGAAGGCACTGGGCTCTCATTCTGCGCTTACTGACGTAGTGTCCTTGGACAAACCATTCAATGTCTTTATGGTTGTTAACTGCCATTGAGTTGGTCCCTGCATCTCAGGGCCCCCTTGTAGATCAGACCCCTGTGATCCATAGGATTTTCATCGGCTGATTTTTGGAAATGGATTCCCAATGCTTACTTACTAGTCTGTCTTAGTATCACAGCAAGCCTCCAGTGACAGACTACCAACCAATTATCATTGGGAACATTGGCCAGGAATTGAACCCAGATTGGCCATGTGGAATATAAGAATTCTCCCACTGCATCGCCACTGCCCCATTCAACCTCTTAACCTTTCTGACTTTCAGTGTTCTCATCCATGGGATGGAGATGATGGCAGCTATACTCTTTCAATACATTGTGGGGGCATAAGAGGAAGTTGCAAAGAAAATAATGGGTATGAAAGTACGTGGTGAAGGCCCAGCCCAATTCAATGAAAGGGAGAAAAGGCAAGTTGTGATAAGAAAACAGCCATGTGGGAGACACTCCCCAGTAAAACTCTCCCACCCCCAGGTGTTTGGTGGCCTGGGGGTGACCCCTTGGTGACCTACATCCTTTGCTTTACTGCTATCTGATATGCTGTAAAATAGTCAGCCATGCTCTCTCCTTGCCTGCCTGCCTTATTACCATATGATTTTCATTAATGATTAACACAGAGAAGGTCCAAGTGGCAGCCAGAAATGAGAATGGCTATTCTCAGCAAATGGTTGTTTTCCTCCTTAAAAATAGTTCTTTTGTTTTAAGACTTTAAAAAAAAATAGTGTAATTAAGTAGTAGTATTTGACACTGCATGGCTTAAAATCAAGAAGGGAGTGTGTCAGGGTTGTATCTTTTCCCCATACTTATTCAATCTATATGCCGAGCAAATAATACAAGAAGCTGGACTATATGAAGATGAACGTGGCATCAAGATTGGAGGAAGAATCATTAACAACCTGCAACACGCTGACGACACAACTTTGCTTGCTGAAAGTGAGGATGACTTGAGGACTTACTGATGAAGACTGAAGAATACAGTCTTCAGTATGCATTACATCTCAATATAAAGAAAACAAAAATCCTCACAACTGGTCCTATAAGCAACATTACGATAAATGGAGAAAAGATTGAAGTTGTCAAGGACTTCACATTGCTTGGTTCTACAATCGATGCCAATGGAAGCAGCAGTCAGGACATCAGATGACGTATAGCACTGGGCAAGTTGGCTGCAAAGAACCTCTTTCAAGTGCTGAGGAGCAAGGATGTCTCCTTGAGGACTAAGGTGCACCTGACATATGCCATGATATTTTCAGTTGCCTCGTATGCCTGTGAGAGCTGGACAATGAATAAGGAAGACCGAAGAAGAATTGATGCTTTTGAGTTGTGGTGCTGGTGAAGAATGCTGAAAGTACTGTGGACTGCTAAAAGAACTAACAGATCTGTCCTGGAGGAAGTGCAGCCAGAATGGTCCTTGGAAGCGAGAATGGCTAGACTTCGTCTCACCTACTTTGGTCATGTTGTCAGAAGGGACCATCCCCTGGGGAAGATGTCATGCTTGGTAAGATAGAGGGTTGACAAAAGAGGGAAAGGCCCTCAGACAGATTGACACAGTGGCTACGACGATGGGCTCAAGTATAGCAAGGATCATGGAGCTAGCACGAGACCAGGTGGTGTTTCATTCTGCTGTGCATAGGGTCGCTATGAGTTGGACACAACTTGACAGCACCTGGTAGCATAGTGGCTAAGACACTTTCCTGCTAACCAGACGGCTGGCAGTTCAAACCCACCAGCCACTCCTCGGAAGGAAGGTTGGGCAATCCTACTTCCATAGTGATACTGCCTCGGAAACCCAAGGAGGGGTGGCTATGAGTCGGGTTTGACTTGACGGCACATAACAAAAAAATAACAACAATAGCATTTGACACTGAGTATGCACCAAGCTGTATTAATGCTTTATGTACATTATTTCATTTATTCTTCATAAAAGCTCAGGGAAAGAGATATCATTATCCCCGTTCTACAAAGGAGGAAACTGACATTCAGAGAGGCTAAGTAGTGTTTAAGTCAAGCTTCCAGAACTACTGAATAACAGACTCAGGATGTGCCCATGTTCCTGCATATCATGCTTTTTGCCTTCAATAATAATAGCACCTGCAGAAAGAAGATGAGGAGAAAGAGTAGGGAGCATATGGTTAATCAAATATGTAAAGACCATAGACCTTGGATTGCAATCAGAGAGACATTTAGATGTGACGTGGCCAGGTACGAATATTCTCCTGCTCCCACTGAGCCTGTCTTCTTGAAAAACCTGATAGCTGCCTAGTGGGCAGGGAGATGTCTCAGGTTAAATAAAAAGTGTGTGATTAATTGACAACTAACATAGAACAGAATAGAATCCTTCAGAAAACAAATGTGGACAGTTTTTATGTACTGAAGAGGTTTATATCTGAAGTCAGAAATATAGATAGATAGATATGCATTTTTAAGCTCTTTTCAGGGAAAGTGAATCAGAAAAACTGAACATCACTTTTTCCTTTTCAGACACTGGCCATCCTATCTCCAAACACAAGTCTCTGAAAGAACGAACCAAACCAAACAAACACATACTTTTCAAGCTTTTCCACTTACTTTATCAGGTTAACCAGTTTCTATGAAGATGATCACAATTTAGCATAATGGTTCATTACAATACTATTTATATCTTAAAAATGAACACATCAAAAACATTTTGGGATTTATGAAAACGCTTTTTGCATCTCCTGACTTTTACACTTTTGTGCATCACACCATGTTAAAATCAATGACTTACCTGGACTCTAGTAATACTTTTACCATTTACCTAGTAAAAATTCTTGTGCTTAGAAAGTCTCTGAGATTAGATTTTCTCATCTGCCAAATGCAAAGGTAAAATAAAATTAGATAATTTACACAAAATTCCTGTCACATTAGAGGCACTCCAAAATGTCAGTGCCCGTCTCTCCTTCCTCTGACTTCACTGCTTCTATTCTGTGAGCTATGTTGTGGTCTAGATACAAAAGATAGCTTTGTTATCTGGGAAGCTGGGATTCAAATCTCAGCTCAACTTTCTACCAGCTGTGTGACCTCGGGCAAATATTCCAGTCTTCCTGAACACTCTTTCTTCTCTATAAAAAAAGAAATAATAGCCCTACTTTGCAAGATTGCCATGAGGCTTACAAATAACATATGCAAAGTATCTGGCGAATGGTAGGTGCAAAATAAGTGGCTGTTTTGTTTATCCTTAGATAAAATGGCTTTTGTTCTATAAAATGGAGCCACGATTATGTTTCATGAAAAAGCCTTATTGCATAATTGACTGGGGTTGCAAACATCTGGAAACGCACCTGGGTATCATTGTATAGTTTTCTGATTTAATCATTTCTAAAGCCAGGTTTGGGTCATTCGGGCATGTTTAAGGCTCTGTTAAAAAAAAAAAAAAGTGTCAAAAGTTGGTACCTATCAGCTGCAGTGGCCAACGATCCGTTAATGGATGCACCTCTGGCATAACTGTAGCCAAGCTACACCCAGAAATATTGGAAAGGTTACAGGACTCAGACAGATGTAGTTGGCATGATATTACAGGCCAAGAGGAAGAGGTCAGGGCTGTGGGCAGTATATTTAACAGGCACATACACTGCAAGCCTTGTTCCTGGTCCTTTACAAAGCACCTCTTTAGCAGAAAAACAAGATGTTCTTTGTAAATAAAAGTTCATGCGCTTGAGTAATGAAGTCATTTTCCAGTGCTGCAGTGAAAGATATTCCTCTCCCGGGCCCACTGTGTGAGGACTGTCAGGAAGAAGAAGGGTGGCCAGTGAATTCTGAGGGAAGATATTAGCACAGAGGGTGCAGCTGCCAACTCTAGAAAATGAGAAACCTCAAAAAACTGGGCACCCTGCCTCTGTGCCATCTGAGATGATCTACCTCTGGCTCCTGCCTCTGCAATCCCTTTTCCACCCACTTTCCTGCAAACTAGAAGGGGCCACATAAAAGATCTATATAAATGCTGAGGCCCTTGGGGATTCAACTAACCCAGGATCAATTAAGTGGTCAAAGCAATCCCTCAAAGGCTAAGAGAGGGGATAAAGTGCTATTTACATGGCATTTACATTGTATTAGGTATTATAAATAATCTGGAGATGATTTGAAGTATAGGAGAAGATGTATGTAGGTTATATGCAAATACGATGCCATTTTACGTAGGGGGCTTGAGCATCCATGGATTTTGGTACCCACTACTCCCCCATAGTAGCTCTGGTGGTGTAGTGCCTAAGGCACTTGACTGCTAACCAGAAGGCTGGCGGTTCAAACCCACCAGCCACTCCTCCGAAGGAAGATTGGGCAATCTACTTCCCTGGTGATATCGCCTTGGAAACCCAAGGAGGGGTCGCTATGAGTGGGATCTCACTCCACGCCATATAACAACAGCATTCCCCTGTGGATACTGAGGGAGGACTGCATAGATAAGCCATTAGGCACCTTGACTGCATAAATAAGAGGTGTGAGGAAGAAATCACAAAAGCTGAATATTTGGAACTCTTGCAGCTACTCCAAAGTGAGAGGAGAGGGGAGGGAGGTCGAAGGGAAAGGCCCAACCTTGTCTGAAAGGCCAACTTGGAGGGGGAGGGCCTGAAGTGGAAGGTAAAAAAGGGAGTGGTGAGAATAAGAGTGGGAAAGAAGCCAGAACTCGAGAGCGCTGTATTCGGTCCAGGCCAGGCGCTAGAAGGTGGCTGGGCGCTCGCGGGCTTTTCCTCATCCTGTCTGCCTTTGACACTGCTTCAGTTCCATCCAGCTGTGTGTTCTTCAGCCAGAGCCTCTGGAGAGAACTACAGAGAGAGAGGGCAAAAGTGAGAGAAACAAATAGAAAGGGGGGGGGGGGCTGAGAAAGGGAGGGGGGTTCTCGCTTCCCCTTTTTTTTTTTTTTTTTTTTTTTTTAATAAGGAGGTGGTTGGCCTGCTTTAAGTTGCCACATCTGGAAACTGCCGGCAGAGAAGGTAAAATTAATTGCGAAACCGCTACAACACGGAGGGACCGAAGACAACCAAGCCCGGGGAGAATCCTGCCGGATGTAAGCTGAGAGATGGCTTTACGCTCAGCCTGGTGGTGCTCTGTTCTGCGTCTGTGGCTCCTCTGGGGCGCTGACTGCTCCAGCGCGGCGGCGTCTGCAGAGGACACTTTTCCTTTTGACATTGAGGGGAGCTCAGCGGTCGGCAGGCAAGACCCTCCTGAGACGAGCGAGCCTCGCGTGGCTCTAGGACGGCTGCCGCCTGCTGCTGAGGTACAGTGTCCCTGTTATTGTCACCCTGTTGGGCATCTGCGCCGTGCGGGCTGTGCCGCACTTATCCCTCTCTTCTACCCTCTCTCCCCAATGCCTTTAAGAGTTTCACCTGGAGAGGGTCAGGTCAGAAAGTTGAAATGAAGAGTTTTACTTTGGAAGTTGGATTTGGATGTTGTGAGTTGAGAATTAAGGGTACGGAACATGTCACTGTTCAAACTGGCCAAAGTGCGTGTGTCCTGCCTGCTCCGAGTCCATCTGCTAGGCGCTCACCTGGAATTGCACTGGCATGGCTGTGACTTTCTGCTATGCATTGACTAAGTGGGCCTGTCCCAGGAGAGTCATTTTGTCAAGCCACACCACTTAAGACATGTGCCCTGCCACTGGTTTCCCACTTCTCTTCCATGTTAGGACACTGGGAACAGTACTGCAGGACCTGTCCTTTTGGAACAAATACAACTGAAGGTCCCTGCAATGGGGGAGGATAAGTGAAGGATGGTGGGTTATGACAGAAACTGTTAGGAAATGGCAGAGCATATACCGAAAATAGACAGCAAGTCATTATCCTCCAGAAACAAGAAGTTAAAATTAAAATCAAGCCCCCTCCCAAAAGTAAAAATGATCCATATGTGTTGTTGATAATGTTTATTCAAAGAACTGCTGTTGGAGTACATTAGTGTAAGCTTCATGTTGAAACCACTGGAGAACTTTGGTGAAGGAGGATGGATCCGGAGTAAGTGATTTAAGAGTCCTTTCAGCCGATGCAGACAACAGTAAGTCCAGTGCGTGGGAGATACTAAGTAAGAGGAAAATGAAGTCACCTAAGTTCATGGGAAAGGGACAAGCAATTGACCTAACACACACATGCACACACACCCTGAAGCTAAGGTTACAGCAACCAAAAAACCAAAAGATAATGCAAATTGACCCCATTTCTAACAGCACTGAAGTCTAGATTATTGCTACTAATTGTTAGTATAACTGGAGTTATTAATTATTGCCTATAAAAATAAGGTGCATTAGAAAACCAAACTCACTGCCATTGAGTCAATTCCAACTTATAGCGACCCCTTTGGGTTTCCCAGGCAGTAAATCTTTATGGAAGTAGATTGCCCTGTCTTTTTTATGCAAACAGCTGGTGGGTTTGAACCACCAATTTTCTGGTTAGTAGTCAAATGCCTTAGGCACTGTGCCACCACACATCCTCAAGGTGCGTAAAGATGGTCCTTTTCCAGGAGGGAACCTAGAAAAAAAAAAAAAGAAAAAGAAAAGTGGGGAGGGAGAGGTAGAACCAGCACACATCAACCTCCTGCCATAGTGTGAAGTGTAATCTTCTTGAGGAAGAGAGGCATGGCTTCTGGTCAACTTCATAGCTAGACACGGGAGAGAAGCAGGACCAGGAAAGACTCCATGCAAGGGCATTGCTTCTCTACAGGCTTGAATTAACCCTCAGTATGCACTATCTCCACCTGCTGATTCAGATATGGAAAGTCCCCAAA
Source organism: Orycteropus afer afer (assembly GCF_000298275.1). Taxonomy (NCBI): domain Eukaryota; kingdom Metazoa; phylum Chordata; class Mammalia; order Tubulidentata; family Orycteropodidae; genus Orycteropus; species Orycteropus afer. Next base: position 329,699 of record NW_006921886.1, on the reverse strand, counting down.
GGAAATGATTGATAAAATACAGTATCTGTCTTGTCAGATAAAATGCAGGATGCCCAGTTGCATTCACATATCAAATAAACAACAAATAGATTTTTAGTATAGGATGGCCCCAAAATTGCATAAGATGTATTTACATTAGGAAAACATTAATTGTTTATCCAAAACTCAAATTTATCTGGGCATCCTGTATTTTTATTTGCTCTATCTGGTAATATTATTTAAGAGACAAACACACATCACTGTTGTTTGTAACTCTCAACCTACAAAAATTAAGAAAATAATTATTTGATTTTTAGGAATCCTTAAATTTAATGTCAAGACCTTGAACGAATTTCTCATGTACTTATGGATTCAACGAAATAATAGGAAGTTGGCACAGCAGAGAATTTAAGACTGTAGTCTTTGTGTTCTGATGCTTCAAGTTCAAATTTCAATTTACCAGCTCTTGGCTTCAGCAAGTTATAGATCCCTAAACTGCAGATAAGGAAGCTAATGGTTAGAGGAGTTATTGACATCTATGTCATAAGTTATTGTGTTTAAGTTAAATAAAATTTATACAGTGCTTAGCACTGTGCCTGATATTGTATAAATGCTTTATATATGCTATTTCTTGTTATTATTATAAAATATGTCAATGGTGGGATTAAAAATAAACCCTTATTTGGTTTTGTATTTTTTTTCCCCTCAGAACTTTATTTTTATGGTGCTATTTTAGCTAATATTGCTATATTTCTGTTTGTTTGATTTCCTTCCAACCAGAAAGAATGTCCTGTAGTTAGGACTATCAGAGTCTAATAGGTTCAGAATGCCAGTTCAAGCTTATGGTTTAGGGAAACAGAAAGAGGCTATTAGTCATTCCAGTGGGGTCAAAGTATATGGTGTAGAAAGGGTGGGATTGGGGTAATTACGTTCCCACTGCATAGTTTCACATAATGCTTCCAGTTAGGCTGCGGTCCCACAGCGATCCCAGTACCTCACCATTGGGTTTCCCATGCTCTTTATAGCCAGTAAGCAGACCTTAAACCAAATACATTCTGGGGATTTAATAACATGGTATGACCACTCTACTGAATTGGTTCAGGAGATTGTATTTACATATATATTTATAGAGACAGAGAGAGAGGACACAGACACATACAGTACATTATTCATGGGAGAGGTTTAAGATGTAGAAGAAAGGATAATCTAAAAATACATCCACTTTATTTAAATTGGATTTATATGAATGGTTTGTTCCTCAGTTCTCCTAGGGTTTTATTACCACAAGAACTTCAAAGGAAAGGAAAAAAAAATACTAAGGCAAGCATGAAGCAGTGGGAGGCTCTTGGCTAAAGGCCTTCCTTAGGCTCTCCCAGGCTTCTTGATGGCAGGGCCTGTGTTCCCTCCACGCTGGCTCTTCAGCCCACAAGGGGAGTCTGGGATACGGTGGTACTCAGTGTGAGCTAGGGGGAGGATACATGAAGTCTTTCAGAATAGAAGGGTGGAGAGTGCTGGCTGACCAAGAAGGAAGGTCTCTCCTTTGCTTCTAAAACAGGTCCAAAGTGCCCCCAGGATGGAAAGAATTTGAAATGACAATCACCCAAAGCACACTGTGCTAGTTATATGGAAGATCTTCCCACCTTGTACTTTTTTGACAAGAAATTGACTGAATCCAATATTGCTAAACTTAAGGTCAGAGCAGTGATTCCCATTGGGTGATAGTGGGCAGAGGGGAGACTGGTTACAAAAATAGTATATTCAACATTCTAATATTGCACATGTAAGAAAATATATTTATTTCATCATATGCACTATCGAGAGTAAGGCTAGGCAAAAGTCTTCTTGACCAATACAGATATGTTAAAAAAAAAAAAAAAACACTGGAGGAAGTGCAGGGATAGAGATGGGAACATGCTCCAAGGAGAGGATGTCAGAGTATCCTTTGGAAAAGTGAGATTCTTGTCTACAGAAGTTAAACAAGGTCAAGAAACACTATGTTAGAAGTTGGTCCTTGTTCTGGTTACCTAGTGCAGCTCTGACAGGAATATACCACAAATGGGATGGCTTAAACAAATAGGAGTTTATTCTTACAATTTGGAGGCTTTAAGTCCAAGTTTGAATACCAAGCTCTAGGGGCTGGTACTCAACCTTGAGTTGCAGCTCTGCCTCCTGCTCCCAGCCCACTGAAGCTGAAGGCTTTTCTTCACTCAGCTGCTGGTAGCTGAGGCTGACAAACCCAAGGTTGACAAGTGAAAAGATACAGTCCTGATATTACCAAACCACACAGCAGGCCACTGACATAAGTCCATCAAAAGCCTCAAGGTTGGTGGAGCATAGCAGGCTGCTGAACAATGACATGGCTACATGCAGGGTTCAAGGTGCCATAAGCTAGAGACCATTCCCAAAGCTGCTTCTTACATACGAGAAGACCACATACCCAAAGCAGCTACCCAGCTGCTTGTGGTAGATCCCACCATGGAGTTGATTGCCAGTCTCATCGTGGGGAGTAACTACCACCAGCTGCCCAGCCAGTCAACCAGGCCCAGCCAAGTTGACACACAACCATAAGCCCCACAGTCCTTGGTAACTTGAAAAGCCATACAAAGACTCCAGAAAGAGAGGGGCACAGGACTGCAACAGAAAGGGTGCATTGATAGGGGATAGGACAGCTGATGGTATGGGGATACTAGCTTTCACTGATAACTGATAGATTGAGGGAAATAATCAACAACACCCCTGAGAGGGTAAAAAAGGAATTTATTTTCTAATCCCTTTACTGGGTTTTGCTAGTGTTGTCACTGCTGTTGTTAACTTCCCTCCAAGAAAGCCAATGTCCCATGAGATACACGTGACAAATGTACCCTACACTGGACAAACTGAGTTATTTAAAAAGCACTAGGAATTAGACTAATTCTGAAGGACTTTTCCTCCAGACTTTTCATCGTTGATATGTATTCCCACACTCCAATACATAGTTAGGCTCCCTGCCACTAAAGGGTTGCAGAATGTGTATAAAAAAAAGATGTTTTAGATATTTTTTACTCCCTGGTATCCATTTCTTATCTTGGTTCCTTACTTTGAAAAAGGCCCCAAGGACCACATTAAGATCTCCAGGCACTGTCCAGGGCCATCATATCTACTGCTGTTCCAACTATGCAATGGTAATTCAAATCCCCGTATACACTCATCATGCCACTCATGTACTTATCCATGCACTAGGCAGCTTTGGAGCCTTACCATGTACAGAGCAATAAAGTAGGAACCAGAGTGGTAGAAAGGAGGTGGATTCACAGCCCCATTCTCAAAGAATATGCAATCTAAGAGAGAAGATATACATAGCTACTATATAAAGCAAAATGAATTCTTGTTTTACTCAGAATGGCTACTAGCGAAGTATAATGGGAGTAACGTGAAAAAAGTGTTACTACTACATACGATCACCTACTCACCAAACACCAAAGAAGGTTCTTTAAAGAAAACAATACTTTAGAAAAACTGAAATATAGTAGTAGTGGTAGTTATAATAGTATCATAGCTTATAACAAACACTTATTGAGTACTCACCACATGCCAGGCACTGGTCTAAGCAATTTCTGTGAGTTATTTTCTTAACTGTCATGACAACTCAGTGGTACTGGTACAGCTACTATCTTAGTTTACAAATATGGAAACTGAGGCATAGAGTTTATCTAGGCACCCTGGCTGGTAATAGCCCAGATGAGCAAGCATTTTTTTAAAGTGGTTTAACTGTACAGGAGTATCTAAGAAAAAGTGGTTAAGTAAATAAAAGTACCTGTAGGGATAATTTTGGTAAAGTTAAAGAATTTCTTAAAATGATGAAATATAAAATGTAACACAAAAAGTATTTATTCAAGACTCAGTGGATAAGCAGGGTAAATTGCATAAAATCTTAAGGTTACGAAAGAAATGAAATAATTTTCCTTCCCTGTCCAGTCTGGTAGAGGAACTCTGGTAGTGCAGTGGTTAGGGCATTTAGCTGCTAACCAAAAGGTTGGTGGTTTGAATACACTAGCTGCTTCACAAAGAAAAGATGAGGCAGTTTGCTTCTGTGAAGATTTATAGGCTTGGACACCCAATGAGGGTCGCTGTGAGTTGGAATTGACTCAATGACAGTGAGTTTGGTTTGGTTATCCAGTCTAGTAACTGCTTTTTAAACTTTTTTACTATGTAAAAAATAAAACAATTAATATTTGTGCCCTCTACTATGTCCTGGGAACTCTGGTGGCGTAGTGCCTAAGGCATTTGACTGCTAACCAGACGCCTGGTGGTTCCAACCCACCAGTCACTCCTCAGAGAGAAGGATGGGCAATCTACTTCCGAAGTGATACCACCTCGGAAACCCAAGGAGGGATCGCCATGAGTCGAAATCAACTCAACAGCAGTGAGCTTAGTTTTTTCGTGTACTATGTCCTAGGGACTCTACACATAATTCTGTTATTTAATCCTCCATGGATGATAAGCATCTTACCCAAGGTTTCCAAATGTCATCTTTTTTCCCAGGGTACCACTGGATCTCCCTCATAGATGTGCTTTTTGTTTTTGTTTTAAACTGTAGCTTTCTTGTATCCTATTTTCTGTTTACAAGTTTATTCTAGTGTGTTTCCTCCACGTGGGGAATGTAAACTGTAGAGTCTATATTAGAAGTTCCTAATTTAGATTAATAGTTATAGAATTCAAAACAGCACTACCTATAGGAATATATGTTCTGCCTTACAGAATTATTACAAAATTCCTGGAAGATAAAGAGTTTCATTCCCTATTGTTCCAGAGTTCTCAGATTTAACCAGAGGAAGTTTTAAAACTTAGATCCTTATAGGGACTAGCCAGAAAACAACTGGGTGAAGCCAGCTCAGTGAAAAGAATGCATCCTGTGAGTGGTGGGACCTGAAGGAACCGGAAAGCAAGGAATCTCTCTTCCAGAAGGGCAGCCACCTCTCAGCATTGCCAGATCTATTTTTACCAAAGAAAATTGAATCTGGATTCTTAAGTGAAATTTTTAACTCAATTTTTTTAATGCCCAATGGACTAAATATATCCGAATGTCAGATTCTGAGGGCTGTTCATTTGCAATCTCTGCTTCACACTGTTTGAAACTCACCTTTCATCAAATGCAGAGTGTGGGTATAGTGTGAATCCAGCTCCACTACTTGCTAGCCATTTGACTTGGGACATATTCATCTCTTTTTCAGAAACTCAGTTTCTTTGATTATTAAATGGGAAGAAATGTATTTGCATTGCAAGATTATTGTGAAATGTAAGTGAAATAATATACATATAACTGCCTAACACAAAGTAAGCCCTCAGTTCTCTTACTCCCTCCTGCCTCACTTTCTTCCGCTATGTTCAGATAAAGATTTATTATATCAGTCTATTTTTATTATTTAAAGCTTTATTTATCCTGTAAATTTAATGACTTTCAGATTTTACTTACACATTTGCTGGCTATCCAATACTGAAGAAGACAATTCATTTAGCTTTTAAATCATTGTCTCCCTAATAGTTCTCTTGAGCAATAGCCTTTTCCTAGCAATAGGATGATCAGACCAGTTAAAGGAAATAAATGAGTTTCTAAAACCCAAAAAAAGCCTAAATGAAAATTCTAGTAACTTTGATAAGACAAATACATAATTACTCTCATAATTAAATTTCAAAATTTGACTTGTCACAGTTTCTTGAATAACACGCCCCTCCTCTAAGGTGTTTCCTAGCTGGAAAAAAAAAAATATATATATATATATATATAGAGAGAGAGAGAGAGAGAGAGAGAGGTATAGACATAATTTTAATATATTTTATTGGTTAGAAACCATCAAAATCAGATTTTCTTATGTTCTAAAGCTTAGCATTTCAACCAATTATTTATTTTCCAAAATAAGTAAATCTTCTAGTTCATTTAGATGTAGTGACCATATAAGAGAATATTTAAATATCTACTCCCGCCTTTGCAAAAGCGCAAATTCTTTTCTCAACTGTTTTCTTTTGCTCGTGGTGTGGTAAAGTTAAATTCTGGGAAACGGTTTACTAAAGGGAAGTTTAACCACAGATGTTTGTAATTCCAACTTAAGTTTCCCATCAAAATCTTAATGAAATTCAGCTGCCAGCAGTTCAGCTCTGAATCTGTGTCTTTTTATCATGAGAAAGTTGAGGGAAACAGCATTCCGAGGCTGAATGGTAGTGGGAAATTTTCCATATTCAAGCCCAAATCCTCTGCATAAAGAAAAAATAATAATAATGAAACAAATTCTGCTTTAAAAAGGGGGTTGGGACAGATATGTTGTTGTTGTTGTTATTTGCCATCGAGTCGGCCCCGACTCCTAGCAACCCCTCCTTGGGTTTCCGAGGCAGTTATCACTATGGAAGTAGGATTGCCCAACCTTCCTTCCGAGGAGTGGCTGGTGGGTTTGAACCACCAGCCTCCTGGTTAGCAGTCAAGTGCCTTGGCACTATGCTATATAGTTGGGGTAATATGCAAAATGTGTTTCTTTTCATTCCCAGGACTTTCTTGGTTTGTGTGTCATGTTTTGGTGGAAGCTAGAGATCGTGTGTTTCCCTCGATGCTGTGTGCCGTTGTGTCGATTCCAACTCCTAACAACCACATAGGACAGAGTAGAACTGCCCTATTGGGTTTCCTGGTCTGTCATCTTTACAGGAGCAGATCACCTGGTCTTTACCCCCTTGGAGCCTCTAGTGAGTTCGAACCACAGACCTTTTGGTTGGTTAGTAGCCACGTGCTTAACCACTGCACCACCAGAACTCCTTCAGACCAAACCAGTCCCCTATTTTTATGCAAATAGAATATTTTGCAAACCTCCATAACTCCCTTAGCTCCCTGTATGTGCGAGGTGCAGTTATATTCACATGTGCATTATGTACCTGGGTGTGTTATATGTGAAAAAATGCTATGACTTGTGGTAAACCATAGCTTTTAGGGCCCTTAAGCATGATACAGATTTTGTGTATTAATATTTATTTTGAAATTATTCCCTCCATCAGCCAGAGGGGCACGATTGCCTTAAAGGAAATCAGGGACTCTAGGGACCAAAGATGTCTTCACTGAAACTCTCCTCGGACGTGACTTTTACATAGAACTCACAAAGTGAATTGCAACATAACTTGCTGAGCTAAGCAGTTCTGTAATGTCAAATGTCAGCCCAAAGGAATTTGAATATTTAATATAGACATCTGCAGAAAGCAAGAGATGCCTGGAGTGATGAGGTTGTAGAAAAGTCTAGAATCACAGCACAAGGCCAGAACACAAATTGAGGGTCTCAGGATTAAAATTCCAGCATGTTGCTTCTTCCACAACAGTTATTCCTCTGTGTCTTTCAAGCTTCTCGGCCACAGTGCTTGAATTACCCTTGATGAGCAATGGCACAGTTTGAAAGTTAAGCATGTCCTACGTGGTACCTCTCTTCCTGCTGATCTACCATGAGTCCTGGGAGCAGCAGGGTGGTTCCGTCATCTGTGATTGTCAGTTCCAGGGCACAGGTGAAGTGCTAAGTTTCTTTTGTTTGAGAATTGAACAGACTCTGAATGTCTGGAGATGAGCTGGTGTTTCAATGTTGTTCATGAATAATAGACTCATTCTATATTGTTTCCTTGAAATTGCTACCTGTGACAACCAACCCCAGTAGATCTTGAAATTCTATCTGTAAGAAACAAGCCCTGAAGCCTCTACTGCAGCATAGAATTCAGTATAAAGGAGGCTTGTTTGAATGCAGACTCAGTGGGTGGTTATTATTGGATGTATAACTCTATTCTGCCTTGCAGCATGAACTGTAAAAGCAAAGGAATCGTAGAATGTTAGATCAAAAAAGAAGTTTAGAAGTTCAACCCTATCATTTTATAGATGAGGAAACTGAGTCTCTGATGATTCAAGGATTTCAGCCAAGGATGCATAGCTCATTAGCAGCAGAAACTGTGTCTTCTTAGTGTCAGCCTTATGTTCTTTCAAGAAGCTCTGGTGGTGCAGTGGTTAAAGCCGTCAGCTGCTAACTGAAAGGTTGGTGGTTCAAACCCACTAATTACTCTGCAGGAGGAAGATGAGGCAGTCTGCTTCCATAAAGATTGTCAGCTTTGGAAAGCCTACGGGGCAGTTCTACTCTGTCCTATAGGGTCACCATGAGTTAGAATTGACTCAGTGGAAGTGGGTATGATTTCTTTGGTTTATACTCATTTAAGTTGTTTCAGTGGATTTCATCCTCCTTAGCATTAGAACTAGATATGTTCGTTAAGTGAACATATCTGTACAACCTTTAAAGGAAAATAGTTTATTTCTAATATACTATTTATTCATTTTTTGTTGTTTCTCTTCATTCTTAAATTGAAGTACCCGTAGGAGATTCTCATGGAGTAGGATGTACACTGGACTGTGAGTCTGGAACTCTTCTGGTTTTTTGACTCCACCACTAACAACCAGATCACACTTTCCACTGAGAGGAACCTGGGCAAGTCCATTCACCTCCTGAGCCTTCACTTTTTGCACCTGAGGGGGAGGGGGGCAGGGAATAAGTGATTTCCAAGGTTACTTTTAGCAACTAAATTCTGTAATTATTTAGTGATTAAATGAAAATGTATACTAATTAAGGGGAACCTTCTTAGGAACTGAGCTCCACAGATTCATAGCTGCTGCCCTACTTAAAACTCAAGACTTAAGAGTCCAGGGAAAATAAAGAGAGAGAGAGAGAAATGTCGTCTCGTGGATTCCATCTAGTGTGTTGGAGTAGAACTGTGCTCCATAGGCTTTCCAATAGTCGGGTTTTCAGACCTTTCTTCTGTGGTACCCCTGGTTGGACTTGAACTTCTAACCATTCAGTTAGCAGCCAAGCTCATTGATCATTTGCACCACCCAGAGATTCCTTAGGAGTCCAGAGCCTGAAGGAAACCTAGGGTCCTGATCTGGTGTGTCCATTGCCATCTGGTCAGTTCTGACACATTGTGACCTTAAAGGACAGAGAACTGCCCCCTAGGGTTTCCAAGGCTGTAATCTTTATGGAAGCAGATTGCCACATCTTTCTCCCATGGGGAGGCTGGTGGGTTCAGATCACTGACCTTTCTGTTTGCAGCCAAGCACTTAACCACTGCCCCACCAGGGCTCCTTACTTATATGGTGGAGGAATGGTGATGGATGGGGTATATCCGTGGAGTACTTTTCCTTTCTTCCTAACAACTCCAGGCTCAGGGCTAGAGATGGTCTGCAGGACTGAGCACTGGTCCAGCACAGACATGACACTCTCCAAGGTGACACAGCAAGGAGACTTCCCAGAAAGCATTAGCTGCAGACATCTGAGTGTGTCCAAGGTGTGTTTGGATGTGGTCAGGGAATGTCATTGGTCTCCCATACCAGGATTCCGGGGTGCTTCCACTTACCCTATCCAGACCCTTCAGAATGGCTCTAATAATGGGGTTCCACTACAGAAAAACAGAAAAGTATGACAATTGAACTGAGGGATATGGAGAACTACTGAGAGGATACTCATATAAATGCATGACTGTTAAATGCCAAGTGGTAAAGGGTCCAGAGAAAGGAGTGTATTTTCACTCAATGCCAAAGGAAGGGAAAGCCAGTGACTGATTAGTGGTTCATTATGAACATCAGCTGACATCATTGCATTATATTAAGTACAGTGCTGCAGTCAAATGAGTCTTAATGACAAGCAAAGAAGAAGCCCAGTTTGAAAATCTGCTCAAGATAGAAGCACTTGGAAGTAAATATTTCAAGAAAATTTCTACAAGTCTGAATTATCAGTGTGTGAGGGAGCCCAGATGTGTGATTGCCCTGATTGCATGCATATGGGGAAGAAGAGTCTAAATTATCCTGAGTCAAAGTGTGGTCCAAGGACAACAGCATTAGCCTCCCTTGGATGCGTGTTAGCAATGCAAACTCTCAGGCCCCACTACAGAATCCAAATCTGAATTTTAATCAGATCCCCAGGTTGTTTATATGCACATTAACATATTATATGCACTAGACTCTAAAATGGAGTTGGGATGGAATTTTGAGTGAACTTAAGGGAAATTTGGGATCCATTCTAAAAAGAAGAAGCTTTCTTGATATGCTGTTGCCATATGCTGTTGAGTTGGACCCAGCTCATAGCGACCCCTCCTTGGGTTTCCGAGGCGGTATCACTATGGAAGAAGATTACCCACCTTCCTTCCGAGGAGTGGCTGGTGGGTTTGAACCACCAGCCTTCTGGTTAGCAGTCAAGTGCCTTAGGCACAATGCTACCAGAGCACCTATAAGAAGGTCAAAAAAAAAAAAAGCACAAATCATGGCTGTGTGGCTATGTGAGTCTAGTGAGGAGGCTCCCAGGCTCACCCAGGCACTACACTGCACCTCTGGGGAGGTACAATCTGGGGGGGAGGGGGGGGGCGGGGAAAGCTTCAAAACAAACTGCTGCTTCCAGGTGTCTGGAGGAGCTGAGAGGTAGCTCTGTCCTAAACCCTGTCCTAACACAGTGTGTGGTCAGGAACAGGTTTTTGATAAAAGACATGAAGTGATCTGGGAGGTTTCCTATTCCTACCTAACCCTTTCCAACACCCTGGAGCCTAGATACCAAAACAGGACTCCTGGAGACCCTGTATCCTTGAGGAAAGTGGAGGAAAGGTGGGAAAAGAATTTACTTGTGGAATCTACTTGGAAATAGGGTGTTGCTCATACACTTCAGGGAATATTGATGTTAATGTTTTTCTTGATAGCAAAAGTCTTTCTGACTCAGGATAACGTGCCTTCAGGGAGTGAGGAGTGTAGTCTGTGGCCTGGACTAGAGAGATAAATGTTAAGAGATATGGAAGAACTAATTCCCCCAAATATGAAACTGCCAAGGCTATTCCTCAAGCTTGTACTTTTCTAAGCAGCTTAGAGAGCAACAGAAAAGTGTTCTCCAGTCAGGGTCTGTATCTCTGACTGCTAAGAGGAGGCATCCCTGACCTCCCAGCAGACTCTAGTTCTCCTTGATGCACCTCCAGCCCTAAGAGGGCCCCCTGCTATTTATAACACCCTTTAAGGACAGCTATCTCTCCACTTAACTTAGGAAAGCTAATTAACTGATTTCTAAGATCGTTTTAACTCTAATTACTAAAAGCTTGATTAGCACTTACTGTGTCCCAGGCACTGTGCTAAGTACTTTAGGTGTATTCATTCATTTATTCCTCATAACAACCCTATCAAGAAGTCATTACTATCAGCCACATTTTACAAATGAGGAAACTGAGTCATACTGAAGTTAAGTAGCTTACCCAAGGTTATAGGTAGAAAATCTAGCTCCAAGATCTTAACATTTGCACTGTAATGACTTTCTAATACCTATTTTTCTAAATTTCAGAGTCCTGAACAATAGCTCAGCTAACAAGAGTCATCAGAACCACCCAGAAATGCCACAGTGGTCTTAGCAGTTGACAAATTTATACAGAACATTTAAATTCTTTATAATATTTAGGCTTTGATTTTTTTTTTTTTTTTTTTCAGTTATAGAAAACCTAAGTCTAACATTACTATATTAAGGGAGAAGATCTTCCACTAAACATGATAGGCATACAAATGGAGAAAATTCCTGAGTGTGTGTATATTTATGTATCTCCAGCTATGCTGATCATTACTCATTTCAGTAGAGTCCTTTGTGTCTCCTTGGGGGACCTACAACTGAAAGACCTTGATAAAAGGATAAGGAAAGAGCTTGGAATACTATAAAAATAGAACTTCAAGGGAAATGATTAGACAAAAAGTACGTGACCCACAGGAATACTGAATGATGGTTTAGAAACAGTTTACCTTTTCAAATTTTTCTTTTCAAAGAACAATATATAAAGAAAGTGAGTTTAGCAACAGAAAAGATTCCTGTCAGACCTAAGAGAAACATAGACTGTTATCTCCTTTCTTAGAACTCTTTGGGCACTATGTAAAACAACTTGTCTGAGGTACATGAATTATTTATTCAGCAAACAAGAATTAAGAGCCGAGTGCTGAGAGGCACCATCCAAGGCAGCAATGGCTGGGTCCACAGCAGACTGAGGAAGCCTCTGGCCTCCTAAGTCTGGAGTAACAGCAGCTATCGTGGTCACTTGTGAAGTTCATTGTTCCCTGGAAGGAGGGAGTTTACGAGAGGGGTGATTCCTCAAATTTTTTATACCCAAGGATCCATTTGACTATTTTCCCTTTCCTTGAGCCTCATGTTTGGAAATATTTTAAAACCAAGTGAACTACATTAAGCAATAACTCATTTTTATGAGGCACTGTAATTTATAACAGCAGCTGAAAGCTTCTGATAAAAGAAGACAGTATTATCACTCTGTGTTGACTTCAGCCAAACACAAAAACAAATATTTAACATTTTATTTTACTCGTATGTTTTTATAAGCACATCATAACTAATTTTAACTAGATATTTTGAAATGCAGAAATAGTACGTGGATACTTACCTACATTGCCACCTTAGGTGTCCAGGATCACTCAATTGATCAGAATCAATGTATTTATTCTCTTTAAAAAAAAAAAAAAGGACCCCTTCATCAAGTGCCATATCTGCCATAAAGATTAATAAAACATAGTCAAAGAGATAAAACTTATACACTAATAATGTAATACAACTAAACTTGTATGTTATAAGAACTCTTAGAGAATTTTGAATGAAAGTTCACTCTTGATGGAAAATTCACATGTGACTTCACAGGACACATGGAATTTGAGCAAAACACTTAAGAATAAGGAAAAAAATTCCAAGCTGAGGGGAAAGGATGAGTAAAAAGACACAGTTTTTATTGTTGTTGTTGTTGTTATGTGCCCTCGAGTCAGACCTGACTCATAGCGACCCCTCCTTGAGTTTCCGAGGCGGTATCACTACGGATAGTGGATTGCCTAAACTTCCTTCTGAGGAGTGGCTGGTCGGTTTGAACCGCCAGCCTCCTGGTTAGCAGTCAAGTGCCTTAGGCACTATGCTACCAGAGATTTTACTAGGAATGGTAATATTCTCAAATGGTTGGACTGGACAGCAGGGAGTCATTGAAGATTTCAAAGCAGGAGATAAAGATGATGTGAACCATGCTTTGTCAACATTAATCTGGAAGCAGACGATAGGTTGGATTGGGACAGTAGACAGCAGAGAACCTGGAATCAGGGAAACTTATGCCCTGCGTTGGTAATTGTCTGGGGAAGAATGAGAGGAGCTTGGATTTGGATGGTGGTTGTGGCCAGGAAGGGAGAGAACGGATGATGCAGGGCTCATTGTAGAGGTATGTCCAGATGACGTGCCAGATGTTTGAAGAGCAAGGATAAGGGAGAAGTCAAAGGTGCTGCTCATGTTTGTGGAAATGTCCTAAATCACAAGCAAAAATCTCTTTATGGACCTTTTAACATGAGATCTCCTAAGTCAGTGGCTTTCAGTCTCAGGCTCCATGCAAATCTGGGGAAGCTGAACAGCAGGACCTTGAGGCTCTTTCTCCTACAACCACAACATCTTTTCTTTTATCTGTTTCATAAATGAATTCCACATGAAAACTCACTAGGGGGGAAAAAAGTGGAGGAAGATTTCGTTGTTTTCAAATGTTTGAAAATAACTCTCCTCGGCCTCGTGAACTGATACTCTAAATCATGACAAGTCTCCAAAATGTGACTCAAAATCGTGTCCAAATCACTGCCTCCTAAGCAGTTTCCCAGCAGTACACACACCTGCCTTGGGGACATGACGTGTGTAAGCTGATCAAGAGGAACTGCTATTGCTCAGAGCATCTCCGCAGCAGCTCCAAACACCAGCTAAGAATTGTTAAACAATTGGTGCTCTCCTGAGAGATATTTTTATGCTTCCTGTTCCCTGTCTGATGATATTTTTGGTCTTTCCTAGGAAGTTAGGAAATTCCACTTTGGTCTCAGTCGTTACCTGAGAGTGCTGAGGAAAACAACAAAGGAGATCTGGAGAGGGGTTAGAGCAGTGGTGGTAGACCAGATAACTGGTATCTTTGTTCCTCACAGGAATAGCCAAATGTTTGTTCAGTTTTTGTTTTTCTAAACCATTATTCCAACATAATAAACATCATCTTAGCCGAAAGCCTAAAATACAGCTGTACTCTAAAATTACCTGTACTCTGCGCTAAAAAGATAGCTCTCAGTTTTACTCTCCCCTGCCCCAACATGCTATTACACCCAATATGTGGTTCAAAAGCTATCTTTCCATTGTCTCCAAAGACCAAAATTCTTCCACTATGAATGTTATGTCTATGGAAAGACAGAAAATAAACATTACAAGCTACATTTTCACTTTAGTTTTTCATTTACGTTTAAAAAAAAAAAACACCTGTAGCTTCCTAAGGTTTTAACATGTCACAGAGGCAAGCCATAGCTGGTTTTATTTTACTATATGCAAGCCTACCTTGGAGATATTGCAAGTTTGGTTCCAGACCACTGTAATAAAACAAATCACATGAATTTTTTTTTTTTTTTTTTTCGTAGTGCATATAAAAGGAGCTCTGGTGTGGTAGTGCCTAAGGCATTTGACTGCTAACCAGAAGGCCAATGGTTCAAACACACCTGCCACTCTTCAGAAGGAAGGTTAGGCAATCTACTTCCGTAGTGATACCAACTCAGAAACTCAAGAAGGGGTCGCTATGAATCGAAATCTACTCGACAGCAGAGAGTTTGGCTTTTTGGTTTAGTGCACATAAAATTTATTTTTACATGATATTGTAGTCTATTAAGCATGCAATAGCATTATGAGAAAATTTGGGATGTTGTAAGAATCACCAAAATGTGACAGAGACACAAAAGGAGCACATGCTGTTGGAAAAATGGTGCCAACAGACTTAATGCAGGGTTGCCACAAACCTTTGATTTGTAAAAAATACAGTATCTGTAAAATACACTGAACTGAAGTACAATTAAGCAAGGTATGCTTGTAATGTGTATGCACACTACCCAAAGAGAATCAGTCGTTTAATGGACAAGGAAATCTTCCCATATCCCTTTCTACCCACAGTGTGAAGAGCTTAGCTCTCCCTTTATAGGTACTGAACTTGTGTTCAATATCTTTATCACAACTGACAAATCCCTGAATTCCCGATGATTGCTAAGTGGGAAATATAGTTGATAGTTATAAAACTTGTATGGTTTCCAAAGTGTTCTCCTACATATTTCTACCTTTACTCCTCACACAATCTTACAAACCAGGCGACTCTATAATAATTAACTAAAGTAATAAATAAAACATGGAGATATTAAACAATTTGCCCAAAATCTCCTAGTGTGAAATCTTATTGAGACAGAAAGTTTCAAAGAATTCTAAACTGCTAGGCCACGAGGAGTCTTAGAAATCATCAATCCATAACTGTCATTGAAAGAAGAGGGAGCTTTAGTCACAGGCTGAGTCACTTCCCCAAGGTCCCACCACAAGATTTTCAGAATCTGAAAGGGAACCAAGTTTCTTGGCTCTCAGACCAGCCAGCTTGTTCTACATCACAGAACATGGATGTCATTGCCAGAACAAAGAATGGGGGTGAGAAATACCAGAGATTTGTGTGAGAGAATGTTAAATAAACTGTAACAGACAACAGCATATCTATATTTACCTTCATGTTATGGCTTATATTGCCATCTGTGCCTTAGTTCTAAATTACATAATTACTAAAACGTTCATAGTTCTCTTGGCATTTTGGTCACTGTATTCATCTCAATTTTTAATTTCATTCATAACCACACCATTCATTCCTTTCTTTCATTTGGATTTCAGTGATTTTTTTTTTTTTTAACCTTTCCCCCATATGGCTATCGACCCCTTAAACTATGCTTTCAACACCTAAAAGTATCAGTTACTTAAAAAGAAAGCATTGAAATGTAGTAAGATTTCAGAATTTCCGGCCAGAGTTTCTTGACTGTCACATAAAAATAAACAATGTATCCTGAATCAGAAAGAAAGAAGGGGAAGGAGGTGGAGAGAAAGAGCTTTCAAAGTGAACAATGATCCTTTGTTTTAAAACAATTGAAAAACTAATTTTTAAACATCTTAGAGATCATAATCACGTCTGGTGTTCCCCCTGTACACAGTCATCATTCATGTTTCCATATGATTTAAGAAATTTCCCTGTTGTTGTTGTTGTGTGCCATCGAGTCGAACCGACTCATAGCGACCCCTCCTTGGGTTTCCGAGGCTCTGGTGGTGTAGTGGCTAAGGCACTTGACTGCTAACCAGAAGGATGGCGGTTCAAACCCACCAGCCACTCCTCGGAAGGAAGATGGGGCAATCTACTTCCGTAGTGATACTGCCTCGGAAACCCAAGGAGGGATCGCTATGAGTCGGGTCTGACTCGACGGCACATAACAACAACAACATAGCAAAACAATTGATGCATAAGAAATTAATGAAGAAAATTCATGATGGTATTCATACCATACTGTGACTTTCCAAACGTGGTTACCAGCTTTAGGATAATTCAGGGTTCCAGCACCTCCACTTCTTTTAGTACAGCTTTTCACTACTGATGTCAAAACCAAGTGTTCTGACAGCAAGGAAATATATAATATGTTTTTTTTTTTTTTTTCATGAAAATCTCCCAATTCCTATCAGAACTATAGTTGGTATGATCCAGGCACTGCCCTGTAAGTAACATCTGCTTAAATGCATCCTAAGCCTAATATAGGACAAGGAGTAATGGGATTTCAGAGGGTTTGGGACAGCCCCCACATGCTCAGCAAAATAGTAAGCTTTTTGAGAAGTGACAATAGCTCCAACCTGCTGCCAGCACCATGGTTCATTTTCAAAATGGTGGGCACTGTCATCTTTTATTCTCTTCCTTGGTCTGTGGAATGAGAAAATACTCGATATGGTGAGAATAATACAGTGCTTAAGGTGCTACTGATATATTTGTAAGATCAGAGTAAGAATTTTTATGAAAGAGGAATAATAGTCATTATAAGGTGTTTATAACCTCTGAGTTTTTTTAAAGGGCTTTTCCTAGACTCAAACAGTATTTGTGATTATTTTGGCAGATAAAGCACATTTCTCCTGTGCTCTGTGATTGTGGACCTGAAATATATCAAAATGTTCAGTGAAAAATAGGCATTTTGTTATTTTATGTAGAACCTTTTTTTTTTTGGCCTGTTCTTTTGGTCAATTTGAAAGCTAACAAGTGCTGGATCCTTCTTAGTTATAGGATATAATATCCTCATCTTAGATCATCTAAACTGTTCTTATTTTCCTTTGATTGCAATCATTTGATTTTTAAAATCTGCTAACATGAGCTCATGTTCATCTAGAAACTGTACTTTCTCCTCAAAGTCATGAATCGGCATGGATTTACTTGGCACTTGGTTCAAATCATTTAAGAAACTTAAGAATTTCAAAAAAGGAAAAACTGAAATGTAGTCCAAGCTTTGGATTATGATAGTTTTTTGCTCTTTTTCAGCTCCTTTAGTGACGGGGCTATTAATAGCAAAATATTGAAAACCAAGCTCATTCTGTCCTTGCTTTAATTCTTGATAGTTTCTAAGTCAATTAAATCAATCTCATAGCTGTCCAGAGCATATAAATATTTCTGTCATCTTGTTCAGCTTATTTGGTCAAAATACAGTAGATAGCAGAATAAAAAAGAATAAAGAAAAATATTCTTTTTTTGTAGTTGAGTGACATTATCCTATGCATAAATTAAAATTTGAAAATGGTTATGGTTTCCACAATTCCTAGCTTTTACATAAGAGTCACTCATGGAATTCTGGTGGCCACAAAGAATGAATGAGACTTGTAGGCATACCTAGTAGTTATTTCAGAGACTCAGTCATGCGTTCTATATTATTTACAACATATGGAGAAAGAGTGGTATCTCCCTGTTCATACACTTTAAGCCAGAGGCCAGCTAAAGCTATTACACAAGTTTCATCAGTGATGTTAAACTATCCCTTTCAAAGAAGGTCCCAGCAAGCAGAAAAAAAGTAGATGCATCTGGTACCTTTATAGATACAGATAACCAGAAGTAAAGGATGCCTGCTTTAAACAATAAAACAACAAAAGTTTGATCCTCTCTATCTTATGGGAGCTCTGGTAGCATAGTGCCTAAGGCACTTGACTGCTAACCAGAAGGCTGGCGGTTCAAACCCACCAGTCACTCCTCGGAAGGAAGGTTGGGCAATCCTACTTCCGTAGTGATACTGCCTCGGAAACCCAAGGAGGGGTCGCTATGAGTCGGGGCCGACTCG
>NW_006921886.1:235162-311427 GCF_000298275.1 Orycteropus afer afer | reverse complement strand
CCCAAGGAGGGGTCGCTATGAGTCGGGGCCGACTCGATGGCAAATAACAACAACAACAACAACAACAACATCTTATGGGAAGAGTCCTGGGTGACAAAAATGATTAAGTGTTCAGCTACTACCCAAAAGGTTGACAGTTCAAATATGCTCAGAGATGCCTTGGAAAAAAGACTTGGCAGTCTATTTTCAAAAGGCCACAGCCATTGAAACCCTATGTTCAGTTCTTCTCTGAAGCACATGGGGTCTCCATGAGTGGGAATTGACTATTGACTGGATGGCATGTTTTTGTTTGTTTGTTACCCTGTGGGACATTGAGTAGAAAATTCCTTATACTTTTCAACTTTTCAGCTTCAACTTCCCTATTTCCAAAAAATCCCTGCACAAATGCTGCCTCCTTCAAAGAGCCATTTTTTATCTCTGCTTCCCTCCTCTTCATCTCTCAGCATTTCTCTGTATTTGTCTTATGGTCCTTAGTACTTTCTACCATATATTATAGTAAGTAA
Organism: Orycteropus afer afer; assembly: GCF_000298275.1. NCBI lineage: Eukaryota > Metazoa > Chordata > Mammalia > Tubulidentata > Orycteropodidae > Orycteropus > Orycteropus afer. Next base: position 310,924 of record NW_006921886.1, on the reverse strand, counting down.
AGGAGCTCTGGTGGCATAGTGCCTAAGGCACTTGACTACTAACCAGAAGGTTGGTAGTTCAAACCCACTAGCCACTCCATGGAAGGAAGACTGGGAAATCTACTTCCGTAAAGATTTACTGCCTCAGAAACCCAAAAGGGGGTTGCTATGAGTCAGAATCAACTCAATGGCAGTGAGTTTGGCTTTTGGTTTTTTTATTATAGTAAGTTACATAACTTATTATAGTAAGTTATATAGTAAGTGTGTACCTTAGAGCTCCCCACTGAATTCCTTGAGGCCAGCTGGATACATTATTCATCTTCTGATTCTCCAAATTGCCTGGCCAAGTGCCTGAATTCAATAAAGTAGGGGCTCAAAAAAAAAAAAAAAAAAGATAGTTTATACATCCCCAATTAATTGTTGAATGCTTGCTGTGTGCCAGGTCCTGGGCTGGACCCTGAGTAAACAGTGGTACATTAAACAGAGAGATGAAATGACTGAATAAATGACCACACCAAATACTAAAAGTAAAACAGACCCTAGTTCTCTATTTGTGGCATTTGGACATTCTGACATAATTCAGTTGTATAATTCTGATGAACAAATCAGTATTTAGCTCAACATCAGTGGTGAATTGTGGTGTTCCTAGGCTGCTCATTTGAAGAGCTCCATGCTGTGGAAGAGAATGCCTTTTAAGCTAAAAGCTTTGTCTTTCCCACTGTATATGGAAAAATTGACTATGCACTTTCATGCAGAAGGTCTAGCTAAGAAATGTTTATATTGGAACAAGCCCCATCTCTAAATCTGGGTTTGTTTCTGAATGGTATTTTGTTTCCTTGGATCAGGGAAGGGGTCTGGAAACATCTGTAACTAAAGTATTGTTTTAAAATCAGCACATTTCTCCCCCTCAAATGACAGATTACTTTAAATCAAACACTCTCAGCTTTTCATATCCATTTCCCTTCCTAAATGTGTATTATTTTGTTGTCATTAAATTGGCAGTGCCTAGATAGATTTGTAGCTCTCCAGTCATTGCAATATCCCATATAATCATTTTCTTTTCACTTTATTTTGTGTGTGTTACCCTCACTTTCATAAACATGCTCTAGCAGAATGACTATCTGGATCACATGAGTGATTCGGGGACAAAATGTAGAAGCTACAAACAGATGTCAGATTATGAAGTGATCCTGAAGCTATTCTCCAGGACTTTTACTCAAACAAAATGTTTAGATTATTTATGCCATTCATAAATGTAAAATTGAGTGAGAATGGAGATTTAAATTATACAAAACTCTCAAAATGAAATCTTAGAGGTGAGATGCTAAGAAGAGACATAATACAAAATATCCTCAAATAGTATGAAAATGATGAGAATGCTGTACTGATTTCAAATACCGTTCAGTTCCTTAAAAGAATAGAAGTAGCTTTTGAACAGTTCATAAAGTTGTTAAACTTTTGTTCATATAGATTGACAAATTATTGTTGGGAAAGTTTTTAGCTTTCAATTAGGCACACAAATTAAGGGGCTAAATGTTCAGGATGGAAAGTCATTTGCCTTTGCTCAGTGAGCAGGTGGTGCTTATATATTCATGAACAGCTTGAAGATAGCCCTGTCCCTGAACAGACTGTTGTTGTTAGGTGCTGTCTGTCCAATCCAGTCCAACTCAAACAACGCTAAGTACAACAGGAATGAAGCACTGCCCCCGGTCCCGCACCAGCCTCACCATCGTTGCTGTGCCTGAGCCTGTTGCTAATCCGTCTAATGTTAATCCATCTTAACAGCCACTATGTTCATCCATCTCATTGAGGAGTTTCCTCTTTTTCGCTGACCATCTGCTTTACCAAGCTTGATATCTTTCTTCAGGGACTGGGCCCACCTAATAACATGAACAAAGTATGAGAAGCAAAGTCTTGGAAACCCTATGGGGCAGTTCTTCTCTGTCCTGTAAGGTCATTGTGAGTCACAATCAACTCAATGGCAAGAGGTTTGGTTTGATTTTGGTTTAGTGTTGAAACATGAAGTGATTGGTTTCATGGCTCAGTCAAAATTGCAGTGTTGGTATTTTATTAGTACCATTTATGGGCCATAGTTTGCCTGTTAAGTGGAGCCTGATACATGTCCAGCTGTCATCCATTCTACCTGACCAGCCATCTGTTTCTGATCCATGAAGGAAACACCTGCACACGCACTGGTGTACATTACACAAAGAGGCATCCTTTCCCAAGGCCTATTGTCACATCCCTCACGCGGAATAAGGGAGGTGTCAGGGATACAGCTGGATGTATTATGATCAGCTTATAATATAACAAGGGTCAACTTCCCTAATTAATAACCTACCATATTTTCTTTGCAATCTATTTCTGTCTGCACTATATAAAAACTGTTAAAACCTAAAGCACTAGCTGTAAATTATTGTATTTAAATTAAGAATAGCTGCCATATGCCAAACCAAGTAATTACAAAGGGCTTAGGGGCAATGTTTCCTATCTCCAGGCAGCCACACACTCAGGGAGCAAATCTGAAAAGGCTTAAGAGTGTTCTTCCTCTGGTGCTTGGGGAAGTGGAATTAAGCCCATTTGATGATGGTAGCACTCACTGGTTAAATGAGGGAGATGGTCTGAATGGAATATCCTCAATGAGATTCTTATGAACCTGATAAACCTGCACAGAGTTGATTTTTGCCCCAGATTCCTGAGAAAAGCATGGATAAGCAGCATAGGTATATTTGTAGCCTGAAAGTAAGTGTGAGCTTCAGATGCCCACAGTTGTCATCATCATTTTCTTCATCATCACAAGGTATGGTTAGCAGAAGAACTAGATGGTGCCCGGCTGCCAATGCCAATCACTTGGGAAGGGATCAAAACTGGAGATCCTGGATAGAATGGGAGGAAAAAACGTGGAACAAAATCCAAAAACAATAATGACCAGAATTATTGTCAGATGGAGTCTAGTGGAACCCCCAATACTATGGCCCTGGGATACACTTCGGGCCTAGAATAAAACTCACTTCCAGAAGATGGCTTGTAGCCCAATAGTAAATAAGACATACATACAGACCACTCAACCCAGGGTGATGCACCCACATACTCTATGGGGGTGCATTCCTTGGAGTGATCAACCACAGGGCACCAGAGGGGCAACATTCACACGGAGGAAATGCAGGACACACAGGAGTGCATAACTATGAGGGGTATGGGGGGGGAGTACTAGGAAGGGAGGGGAGGAGAGTGGGTTAAGGTTGGGGATGGTAATTGGGAAGTGAAACCAAATGTACACAAAATGTTGAATTTAAAACAAACGCTGCTCTCTGCTCTGTAAATATGCACCTAAAGCTAAAAAAAAAAAAAAAAAAAAAACAATGTGTGGTTAGTGGAGAGAGTACTAAAGGTGGCATTAACCTTCTCTTTGTAAATGACTCTGACAATTTCCTTGCTTCACCAGGTCTCAGGTTTTCCAAATAGAAGAGGAGGGGTTATATAAGGTGACCACTAAGTTCTCTGCCAGTTCTGGCATTTGGACATTCCCTAATGCCAGATTTATTCAATACATACTTCTTAAGCACCTACTCTATGCAAGGCACTGAGATACAGACAAATCCAGTTTCTGAACTCAGGAAGTTAAGTCTTCTAGGGAAGAAAGACAATGAACAGTAACTTCAAGTGTCATAGTTGGCCATGTACCATAAAAAGAGGTAGAGATACAGCTCACTGAGAAGCTACTAGTAAGAATAGATAACCCTAGCAAAGACAGGTATGAAAGGAAGGCAGAAAAACTAATAGTTATTGAGCCCCTTATATGCTCCAAGGACTTTAAAAGCACAGTATTAGTTGATCCTCAAAACCACTCTAGGGGATAATGTGGCAATGACTCTCATTTTCTCTGAAAGGGAAGCTAAAGCCTAGAGTTCAGCCATCTGGGCAAGGTCACCCAGTGGTAGAGCTGGAACTGGAACCCAAGTGGTCTCATCTTTCTACTCTTTGTTATCTCTAAAGAACATAAATATAAGGAATTATGCCCAGCATAAAGAATAAATTGCAATAGATCAGTGCACATGAAGATAAATCAGTAAGGTCGAGAAACTGAGGTATCCTAAATGAAAACATATTTAGAGAAGAGATTCATCCATTCACTCAACCAATGTTTACTGAATGGCTACCATGTGTCAAATGCATGGTAGATGAATGGGGACTTGAGCATGGACACACTAAAAATGCCAAAGAGTAGACTTTCATGACATTCTGGCAATTTTGGGTGCAAATGCTGAAGAAGCAGCACTTAATATGCATGTTGGTTGGGGTGGGGCTTGGGGAGAAAGATGTGTAGAGCTATTATAAACAACAACCAAAAAAAAAAAAAAAAACCACACACACTGCCATCAAGTCGATTCCGACTCATAGTGGCCCTATAGAACAGAGTAGAACTGCCCTATAGGGTTTCCAAGGCTATAAATCTTTACAGAAGCAAACTGCCCACATCTTTCTCCAGCAGAATGGCTCATAGGTTTGAACCACCGACCTGTTGGTTAGCAGCTGAATGCATTAAACCACTGAGCCACCAAAACTCCTTAGAGCTGTTATAAGAATAATGAAAAAAAAAAAAAAAAGGAAAAACCATTTGAAAGGAAACTTTACCCCCATCTATCTAAAGAAGTGTCCTTAATTTCTTCGATTTAATACTTAATTTGCTACTATTATACTGAGGATCTTATTAAAATTGATTAATTGAAAGGATTCTCACCTTTGAATACAAACCCTTATCTATTTTGATTCCCTGAAAATATGATCCATCAGCTAAACAGAGGGGGAAAAAAATGCCACTTTTCTCAGGTTCATATAAATTATGATAAAACCAAACTCACTGCTGTTGAGTTAATTCTGACTGATAGCAACCCTATAGGAGAGAGTAGAACTACCTTGTAGGGTTTCTAAGGCTGTACATCTTTACAGAAGCAGATTGCTTCATCTTACTCATGCAGAGCAGCTAGTGGGTTATAACAGCTGACCCTTTGGTTAGCAGTCAAGCACTTAACCACTGCACCACCAGGACTCATTATAAGTTATGCTAAGAGTCCAAATACATAAAGTGTAATCCATCTTTAGAGAGTACAATTTCAGTCTCCAGTAGCAGAGATTCAATTTGTTAGCTTTTTTCAGTCCATTTACTAGCCAATGCAAGAACATGTTTTATAAGAGGCATAGATATCGTGCTATTTCCTAACTGTGTCCCCTAATAAGACCACTTAAAAATCTGTTGTCACTTCCAAATTAATGTTTAGAATGATTGGACTGAATTGAATCCTCCAAAAATGGTTGTGAATCCTAACCTCTATGCCTATGGTTATAATCCCATTTGGAAATGAGTTGACTTTCTATTTTAATGAGAAAGGATTAGTGTAAGGTATGTTTGGAATCAATCTCTTGCAGAATATAAAAGGAGCAGATTAAAACAAGCAAGCAAGCAGAGATGGGGTAAGGTAGATGTCAAGACACATGGAGATCTCTAAGGAACCAAGGAGCAGAACCTCCGAAGAGACAAGGACCTTCTTCCAGAGCTGGCTCTCTGAATTTGGACTTTGAGCCTCCTAGCCTGTGAGAAAATAAACTTCTGTTTGTTAAGGCCACCCACAAGAGAACTAAAACAAATAATTACAGCTAAAAAGAGACATTTCCACTTTGAAAATGAACAGTTACCTCCCAAAAGTTGATTAAATTTATATGAAAAGTAAATTTGAGTTCAGATTATTGAAAGGCATAGGATGTTGTTATGGTTTTATCTGTTTTCAGAGATTAATGCCTGAGGAGGGTTTAGGAACAGGGCTAAGGAGGCAAAAAGCATGAAGGAGAGGCACTGTTCTCTTCCAGCAAAGAAAGAAGATGGAGATAGAGAAGGCCCAGTTCAAAAGAAGCTCAGATATAAATAATCCTGAACGTTTGGCCTATTTCTAAAGCAGTACCCACAGCCACAGTAACTTCTGGTGTCTTATTGAGTAAATCTCGGAAGGAAGGTTGGGCATTCCTACTTCCGTAGTGATAATTGCCTCGGAAACCCAAGGAGGGGTTGCTGTGAGTCGGGGCCAACTCGATGGCAAATAACAACAACAACAACATTGAATAAATATTATTTTGTCCCAAAATCCAATTTTACTTTTGTTTCAGGACTTAAAACCATCCTAATAGATAAATTAAGGAGCTCTGGTGGTATGGTGGCTAAGGCATTTGACGGCTAACCAAGAGGTCAGTGGTTTGAACCAATCAGCCATTCCATGGTAGAAAGATGGGGCGATCTGCTTCTGTAAAGATTTACAGCCTTAAAATCCAATGGGGGTTGCTATGAGTCTGAATCTACTCAATGGCAGTAAGTTTGGTTTTTTGGAAATAATAAATTAACATTTTTAGTGACCAGGAAAATTTGGTAATGGCAACTTGATTATATGAAAGAGTCCTTGCCTAGGACTGTCTGAGAAAGAAATTGAGTCAGATGTCATTTCACACATCTACTGGACCATCGACTCCTCCCGAGACACAGAGCTCCTGGTCAATGATTTCCTGTTGCTGGTGGAGAACCTTCTCCCGCCACACCCGCGGGAAGGAAGGTGTGCTGGTTCCTCTGCACTTGCCCCATTGGTCCAAGATCTGCCTTCTGGAAGACCTCACTGTAAACTGTAGCTTTCAGACTCCCTAGCCCACTGTGTAGCACTGACGAGGACGTGAGAGTGGACACACCTTCCTCTCTCCGTACTCCCTCTTTGTGGCCCTCTGAGAACTTCCACCCAACAACCCCTCCTCCAGAGCACCCCTCTCCCTGGGTTACTGTAACATGATTTCTTACCTTTACCCCTAGCCCCTAGGCATCATTGGTGGTTCCATGGTAGAATTTTCACCTTCCATGCTGGAGACTAGCTTGTCCATGGACTGTCATGAGGCAGGTCATCTCAAAGGCAGGGTACCCTGAAGGTAGTAGCACCCTTTTTGCCTTGTTCCCAGTTTCCCATTGCCCACACTTCTATAAATTATCCATCCACTCAAGTGTCTTCGTATAACCCATCTGAGGTCAATTGTTTCTTGCTATGTCCCTGACTGATTGACTACCTCAATGACAACTCCACTGCCCTCCCACCCATCCCAATTTACGACTATTTCTATTTCCTTTCTCTTGGGAACTCTTTCTAGAAACATCTACTGCAATCCACTATTTTAATTTACTTTAGTGTAAGAGAGTACTGGAGAAGAGATTATACAAAAAATTTAGCAAACTCTAAATGGAACATAATCTTAAATTCCACAAATTAAGCTTCATTTGGTTGAATCATTGTACAATCTTTTACTGATACCCCCATTGCTGCATCAGACCAGGTAGAGAAGGCAACTTTTTTTTTTTTAATTTTGTATTGTGTAAATTTATAAAGCAGATTCACTTTACTCTCAACAGTTCATGCACACTTGGTTTCATGGCCCCAATTACAATCTCAACAATAAAAAGCTCTCCTCCCATCTCCTACCTGTGACTCCTCCTCCTTGTGCCCTTCTTATCAATGCATTCCTGTCTATCTCGAGCTTTCCCTCTATGAAAATGCTGCCCTTCTGATGTCTCATGGTTGGTTGATGTAAGGGGAGCATCTCTCTAGGGTAGGTGGGTGCATCTCCCTGGGGTAGGGGCTCTGCTTGTAGGCCTTTCTACTCTTTGGCAGAGAGCTAATCCATGGAAGTGAGTCCAGTTCCATGCCCAAAGGATAACTCGAGGCCATAGTCTCAGGGGTTCTACCAGTCTCTATTTGACCAATAATTCTGGTTATTTTTGTGTTTTTGAATTTTGTTTTATATATGTTTCCCCCTACTCTATCCAGGATCTCCAATTTTGATCCCTTTCTGAGTGGTTGGCATTGGTAGCCGGGCACCATCTAGTTCTTCTGGTCTCAGGGTCATGAAGGCTGAGGTCCTCATGGTCCATCATTTCCTTGGACTAATTGTTTCCATATGACTGATTTTCTTCACATTTCTTTGCTCCAGATGAGGGGAGACCAATAGTTACATCATAGATGGCTGCTCAAAAGCTTTTAAGACCCCAGTCACTACTCACCAAAGTAGGATGTAGAATAAGATTTTTATGTACTATGTTGTGCCAATTGAGCATGATGCCCCCTGAGACTATGATCCTAAGCCCACAGGCCTGGTGACTCTCTCTCTCAAGGTGTTTGGTTGTAACTGAGAAGCTACTCTAACCTTGTCTCCTGTTACTTCTATAATGTATATGGATATATTTATGGCACAAATATATATGTAAGAATATCTTCAGCCAAATCTATTCTTGGTCTTGGGTACATTCCTGTTCACCTACACACACTTGATCTTCTCACCTGTCTATGCATTTACCCACAGAGCAGTGTTTGCAGTATTGTGTGTGTAATAGTATTTGCCTCTGATGTCTATATCTTTTGTGCACATTTCTGTGTCCTCCTTTTCCCTACTATCATTGTACTGATCATACAGTTTTGTTATATTGCCTTTTCCTTCATCCCAATCAACACATGACTCTAAACTGGTCAAGAAATTTTTGGAGAGGGGAATTTTGACTTGCGATTGTAGGTCACTCTGCCATGTTCTGTGAATCTAAAGCCAAAGTCAGAGACAGTTGGGGCTCCAGTTATCAACTTCCTTGATTCCTAAGAAGTCAAGCTCTTCTGCGATTGGAACACCAATTTCCCTTTTTGGTTGGAAAACTGGGCTACAAACACTTTTACCTGGATTTTAACATTTTAATTCTTTAGTCAATTGGAAATGGGAGTATTGTACTGTTTTGAATATCTTTTACCTCTGCCTTAAATTACTAAGGCTCAACCAGAATAATTTAAAGAAGACCTTAAAAGTCATCCATGTTGCATAGGTAAACTAGGACATATAGCTTTACTGCTATAATGAATTAATTAATCAATATAAAATTAAGTAGTCATTTAAACATTTTAGATCTAAAACCTAAAGCATGCACTTTATATGAGACATAATATAGACAGGTAATGGGAGCTCTGGTGGTGTAGTGCCTAAGGTCACTGCTAACCAAAAGGTTAGCAGTTCAAACCCACCAGCCACTCCTCAGAAGGAAGAATGGGCAATCTACTTCAGTAGAGATACTGCCTCGGAAACCCAGGGAGGGGTCACCATGAGTTGGATGCAACTCAACAGCAGTGAGCTTGTTTTTTTTTTTTTTTTTTTTGGGGGGGGGAGGTTTATAGACAGGTGAAAGGCTTTACAATGGGGTGAGGTGGCTGCTAGCTATAAAATGAAAAACAAAGGAAGAACAAATTAAGTAAGGAATGCTCTTATGTGCATTTTTTAACTGTGTATAATTATAATGATACATAGTGCATAACAAGGAAGTCGGGAAAATTATAAATGAGTAGTTGAATTTATTGTCCAGAACACATTAGTCACTTCCTATAGATAATATTGTAGAGATCTCACTAGCTCTAGATGTGGAAATCTGAACTACAGCGACCTATGTATGATTTTTTTTTTTTATCTTTCCTTTTCCTTTTCTTTCTTTTCTCCTTTCTCTTACTTTTTTTCCTTTTCTTTCCTTCTTTCTCTTCCTTTTGTTCTTTCTTTTTTCTTTCCTTCCTTCCATCTGTCTTTAATGAGCATTTGTGTGCTCATAATCTATCATAAGAAATTCATTGCCAATATACTTGAAGCCTATCTTCCTTCTTAAGTCTCATTCTCCTTCTTTACATCCAGAAGTAATAACTGGCCTGAAATCTCTATATTCATTCTCTATATTTTTACTTTATATGTATGCATACTTTTAGTTAGGAGTTCTGGTAGTGTAGTGCCTAAGGTATTTGACTGCTAACCAGAAGGTGGGTGGTTCAAACCCACCTGCCACTCCTCGGAAGGAAGGTTGGGCAATCTACTTCCAAAGTGATACCACCTCGGAAACTCAAGAAGGGGTCGCCATAAGTCAGATACAGCTCGACAGCAGTGGGTTTATACTTTTAGCTTATGTGTGTCCCTCAACAATGTATTGTACAATTTTGCATGTCTGTAATGCAATATAACTCGGAAGGAAGGTTGGGCAATCCTACTTCCGTAGTGATACTGCCTCAGAAACCCAAGAAGGGGTCACTATGAGTCGGGGCCGACTCGATGGCACATAACAACAACAACAACAATGCAATATAAATGATATTGTACTGTCTCTACTGTACAACAGACTTTTTTTTGAGAGATTCATTCATGATTGGAGATGACATCATTCATGAGATTTGCCAAATTACTCTCCAAAGTGGTTGTGCAGTTTGCCCTCACTAGGTTTATTCTTTACAGAATCAAATTTGTTTTTTCAACCAGCATCTCCTTGCTATTTGATAAGCACCATGACAGGTGATGAAGATATAAAATGAATAAGACACTAATCCCTGTTATTGAAGAGCACACAGTGATTTCAGGGAGAAAACAAGTTGCCATCATGTCACTTCTGACTCCTGATGGCCCCACGTATGCCAGTACAGAACTGTTCTCTGTAGACCCTTCAATGGCTGATTTTTCAGAATTAGATCACCAGGCTTTCTTCCAAGGTACCTCTGGGTGAACTCAAACCACCAGCCTTTTGGTTAGCAGCCAAGCACTTGACCATTTGCACCACCCAGGGATGCCTGATTTCAGAGAGGTGGAGTATAAATTAAAAATTACAGTATCAGCTCCAAAGAGGTCCATGCATAGTGCCATGTGAGCACAGAGGAGAAACAACTTAGACTGCGATACTGGGGAAAGGATTCACAGGAGGTGGAGGGGAGAAATGTTATTCTAGGCCTCTTTAACAGTGTGCAAAGGCATGGAGTGGGCAAGAGTGTGGTATATTTAAGGATAAAAATTATATATATATATATAGAGAGAGAGAGAGAGAGCACGAGCAAGCTCTGGTGGAATAGTGCCTAAGGCATTTAACTGCTAACCAGAAGGTTGGTGGTTCAAATCCATCAGCCACTCCATGAGGAAAACTGGGCAATCTACTTCGTAAAGATTTACCACCTCAGAAACCCAAAGGGGGTTGCTATGAGTTGGAATCTACTCGAAGGCAGTGAGTTTGGTTTTTGCTTTATATATATGTGTGTGTGTGTGTGTGTGTGTATTATATATATATATATATATATATATAGTTAAATTAGAGCAGAAGAAGTAGAGGTGGAGCCTTAAGAGAGAGGTTGGAATTGGATTATAAAAGATCCTTTTATGTCATACTAAGGAATTGTATCATCACCCATCTGTTAGTTTGTCATACTGTATGGGTTTGCATGTTGCTGTGATATTGGAAGCTCTGCCACCAGTGTTTCAAATACCAGTAGGATCACCCATGGTAGACAAGTTTCAGCATAGCTATAGACTAAGATATACTGGAAAGAAAGGTTTGGTATGTATTTATGAAAATTAGCCAATGAAAACCTTAGAGATCACAACAGAACACTGTTTAACTCACTTGCTTTGGACTAGTCATCAGAAGGGATCAATGGCTAAAGGAGGACCCTGTGTTCAGGAAGTAGAGGACCAACAAGGGTGAGGGAGACCCTAAGTGAACAGGATTGGCACAGGAGCTGAGACGATGAATTTGAACATGCTGGCAACTCTGAGGATGATGCAAGACCAGGCAACAGTTCACTCTGTTGTACATAAGGTCACCACAACTCAGTGCAGGCTCGATGTCCACTAACAGCAACAACAGCAAGGAATTTTGTTTACTCATGTAGGCAAGGAGTTAAGAGCCATTGAGAAGGTTTTAAACAGAAAAGTAGTATGATATACTTTTCTCAAGTTCATTCTACAAATAAAGAATAGATTGGAAAGGAGAAAGTCTGGTAACAGAGAGAGTGGAGTGGAGATAATTATAGTAATCCAGGAGAGAAATGCCAAGGTCTTGAACTAAACAGAGGTATTGAGAACAAAGAAGGGGAATTATCTTGGTAAATATTTCAGAGGTAGATGTAAACCCTATGAGGCAATGGTGTACAAAGGGCAGTAGGAGCTGGGACCAGTCTAACCCAGGTGGAAGCAATAAGGAGTGAAGTCTGTAGAGAATTTAAAATTACAATAAAACGCACTACAACCAAGTCTGCTTTTTATTATCATCATAGGCCAGCAGTTCTAAACAATGTTAAAGACAAAATTTATAAGCTTCAACTTAGCACATTTTGATGACTGAATCTCTAATAAACATTGTATTCTACACAAAAATTAATTCAGATAACTTCTAGTCATACAATATGTCCCAAGTCAGATACAGGTATTATTTTACAGAGTAAGTGGTAGCAATTCAGAATTGTATACGGTCATTTCTGGCTTGAAACTCTGACCCCTGTGGTTCTTCATGTAAAACCAGTTGCCATCAAGCCAGCTGTCATGTGTCAGAGCAGCACTGTGCTCCACAGGGTTTTCAATGACTGATTTTCCACAGTAGATCACCAGGCCTTTCTCCCAAGGCACCTCGACTGGACTCCAGCCTTCTACCTTTGGTTGGCAGCTGAGCTCACAAACCATTTGCTACCACCCAGCAATACCAGTACTTCTTAAACCTGCATTTAAAGTGCAGATTTGAAATAAATGATGATAGCATAATGATTGTGAAAAGTAAGAAACAGAACCTAAGGACTTCAACTCTGGCATCCTATGTGCAAACCATGCTCTGATCTTGCAGAGTTCACTCCTTGAGAAGCATTTCCAAAAATTACATTAATGTAAAATATATTAATACAATTTAAAAGCATTAATCTATTACTCTTTTCCTTTTATGTACTATAATGTTTATCACTAATTGAGATATAATATTAGGATAAAAGTATTTGAGAGAGACTGTAGTAAGGTCAGTTTGGGACACATTCAATCCCATGTGCCTGTGAGACTAGGAGCTCTGGCGGGGCAGTGGTTGAGGCATTCAGCTACTAACCAAAAGTTCAGCCATTTGAACCCAACAGGCACTCCATGGGAGAAGGATGAGGCAGTCTGCTTCTATAAAGATTTACAGCCTTAGAAACCCTATGGGGCAGTTCTACTTTGTCCTATAGGGTTGCTATGAGTCAGATTCAACTCAATGGGAGGCAACATTGAGGGTATTTGTAGGACTAGACTTGTCTAAAAGGCACTTAGCAACAGGGCATGAATTAAAAAGTCAGATCAAGGATATGTAGAGAGACTCAGCAGTCAACAGGATATAAAAGGAGGGGGAAGTGGTGGAAGGGTTACCATCACCCAGAAAAAAAGTGTAGAGAGAAAAAAGGGGTAAGGCAACCAACATGGAAAACATCAACAATCTAGGGAAAGCAGCAGACAAGGAACTACTCTTTAAAAACTTGAGGAAAAAAGGGGGTGGGGGCAGAGAAAAGACAGGTGTCCTGGAAGCCAACAGAAGAATTGTAGGGAGAAAATTTCAACAATGTTAAATGCTAGAGGGTGACCGAGTAAGATAGGAAAAGCAAAGCCACTGGCATCACTGGACGTTTGGGTGGTGCAAAGAAGATCAAAGCCAGGTGACAGAAAGAGGCATGGACTGGCCTGAAGGAAGCTGAGCCTGTGGGACTGTGTCCTCATTCAGGAAGACTGGTGGGGCAAGAAAGGAGGAAAATGAGAGTGAGGCAAAGGTGAGGGAAGGTGTTCTTAGGATCTGAGCCTGGGAGAAGAAGTCTAGGCACATCCAACTCAGGACCCAGCACCAAATAATACTCTTTGCCTCTCCTCACCCCCGTGGGAGGGAAGGCATGGATGGTGTGCTAGTTAAGGTTACAGGTCGACTTGGCTGGGTCTGGTTGAGTGGCTGGGCAGCTGGATGTAGTGATTCCCCATGATGAGACTGGTAATCGGCTCCATGGTGGAATCTTCTGTGAGCAGCTGAGTAGCAGCTGCCTCAGGGATGTGATCTGCTTTCAGTATATAAGAAGAAGCTTTGAGAAAGACCTCAAAAGACCTTTTGGCATGTTTGGACTCTGAATGTAGCCAAGTCTTCATTCAGCAGCCTGCCATGTTTGCCTGTCAATCTTGGAACTGTTTCTGCACTTGAACTAGTGGCCTATCATGTTGCTTAATAATCTGTGCCTTTTTACTTGTCAGCCTTGGGTTTGTCAGCCTCAGCAGCCAGCAGCTGTCTGAGTTAAGAGAAGTCTCCTGCTTCAGGGGGCCAGGAGCAAGAGGCAGAGCAAGGGGCCTTCACCCAGCCCCTAGAGCTGGCACTTTGGACTTCTAGCCTCCTAAACTGTAAGAGAATAAATCCCTGTTTTCTTAAAGGGATGAGATAACCATGAGATAACCAAAGCAGATGGTATGTGAAGGAGGGAGGCTAGGTGATAGAACATGAATAGGCAGCTGATTGAAAATGAATTGGGGTAATGGCACATGAATAGATAAATGGTTCAATGAAATAGTCCACAATTGATTAGAAGGTGAGGAAAGCTGTAAATTCAGACAAATCTTTTAAGGAATATAGCAGTAAAGGAAAGAACAAAGCAAGACAATAGTTTAAATGAATTTTAGGAAAGAAAAGACTATGAAATACTGGAAAACATAGGGGATAAAACCACATCAGAAGGGATGAATCCCAGAATGCACACAGTTAGTCTTTCCTAAGCATTACCTCCTCTAAGATGTAAAAAGGACATTAAGATCAGTTCAGATAAAAATGAATTTTGAAGAGGAGAAGAGGGGATAATATGGGGTTTTCCACTTCACAGCTTCTATTTTTGTTTGGAAATAGGAGGCAGGATCATCGGCTGAGAGGAAGCAGACACAATAGAGGGTTTTAGATGAATTGTTCCTTTCCTACTAATTCACAATAGTCATTTCTTTGGTGATTCATAAACCTGTGGAGAAGGACATAAGAAAAGGCATGCCCTGCCAATCCTGAGTGGTCCATGGTGAGAGTAGCACTGAAATACCCAGGGTACCCCAAATGCAGAAGTAGGTACATCTACAAACAGTGAAAACTGATGAAACACCCCAGCCAGAGATTCTGCCCAAGGAAGCCCTGCTGTCTTCCCAGGCAACTAAACCTGCAAACTTCCTGTGAAAAGAAAATTCTATTTAAGCAAGCGTTTGCAAGACAGTGGGCCATTAAATGGTAATGATCAAATTGAATCATCCATGAAAAGCACTTAGTTCAATGTCTGGTGTCCAGTGAGTGCCTAGTTATTAAGCATAAGTATCCAGATGAAAGTGACAGATATGCCTGACATCTGACAATGTTGATTCCTTCTAAGTGGATTAGGAGTCCTATCAAAATCCCATAAATGCCTGTAACTCTGAAGGCATTCCTCTCTACTTGTTCTCATAACTAGGCCTTGAGGTCCACATCGCTTCCTTTCTTGGAAATCTGTCCACGGCATTTGCCCCAGTAAATTAAATAAAACTGAGTCAGTTTTGAAATATATTTAACAAAAAAAAAAAAAACTGGCAGATGCTGTGTTGTGTAACCAGAGCTTGGAGGGCGAGGAGTGAGAAGAACAAGCCAGTTGCCTGAGGTGATGTAAGGAGGACCCAGAACAGAGAGCCATATGGTAGCAGATTTATTTCAAGACAAGCCAAAGGCAAAAAGGCACTACTGCAGGCTCATTTTGTTATATAAATGGCAATCCCCACCATAAATGAGCAACTTAAAAATTGTTTTATAATACTTTTCAAAGAGAAAATTAAAGAAATTTTCCTCAATAGTCATGAGCATAATCATCCCCATATCCAGCACTTCAAAAGGAAGCTTTGCATGGCTGTAAGGGCTGTGAACTTCCTTTTTTGATCCTCCTAGTTATACAACTGAAGAGCTTTTTATTACCAAGTCTGGCGCATACTTCAACAGAGTGACATCACTACGGAGTGTGAGGGGTGTGAACCAGACTGAGTGACACTGGCAGAGGGGGTGATATCAGAATAAACTGTCTAGAAAATTTTTGTGCAATGTTTCAGCAGAAATTTGTTATTTTTTATAAAAATATCCCTGTAGTTACAGCAACAAAAACATTTTTTGTAAGCCCAGTTTTCATGTATCGATATAACGACTAGGCTAAAACTCTATGCTAAATTACTTTTTGAACCTTCTGATGCCCTCAGATTAGAGCTGTCATTTTTATCCATTTTTTCATTGCTGCCTGTATTTTTATAGTCACTGATTTTGTCAAATTTTCTGGCATTTAGCTATAGTTCTGGTAGTGTAGTGCCTAAGGCATTTGACTGCTAATCAGAAGGCTGGCGGTTCAAACCCACCAGCTACTCCCCGGAAGGAAGGTTGGGCAATCTACTTCCGTAGTGATACTGCCTCGGAAACTCAAGGAGGGGTCGCTATGAGTTGGGTCCAACTCGACGGCACATAACAACAACAACACGGCAGTCTTCAAAGAGACATATTTGCTCTTTAGCACTTTAAAGAGGTCTTTTACAGCAGATTTGCCCAGTGTAATACATCATCTGATTTCTTGACTGCTGCTTCCATTGGTGTTGATTGTGGAACCAAGTAATATGAAACCCACCATTCATCTGTCAGTTTGTCATACTGTGGTGGCTTGCAGGTTGCTGTGAGGCTGATGGCTATGCCACTGGTATTTCAAATGTCTTTAGGGTCACCCATGGTGGACAGGTTTCCGCAGAGCTTCCAGACTAAGACAGACTCAGAAGAAGGAAGGGGCCATCCACTTCTCAAAGCATTGGCCAGTGAAAACCTTATGAATGTTTTAGTAAGAGTTACAAAATCATGGCTGGAAAGGCCATATAAAAGTGATCCATCACCCTGCATTTGTATTCATATTGTTGTTGTTGTTGTTATGTGCCGTCGAGTCAAACCCGACTCATAGCGACCCCTCCTTGGGTTTCATATAATCTAAGAAATATAATATTTAAGCAATTTACAACTATATCTATCACATATTATTCTATGATTAAAATTGACAACAAACATTACTAAGGATTCTAAACAAAAATCCTCACAACTGGACCAATGAGCAGCATCACAATAAATGGAGAGAAGATTGAGGTTGTCAAAGAATTCACGTTGCTTGGTTCTACAATCGATGCCAATGGAAGCAGCAGTCAGGACATTAGACGACGTGTAGCATTGGGAAAGTCAACTGCGAAGGAACTGTTTCAAGTGCTGAGGAGCAAGGATATCTCCTTGAGGACTAAGGTGCGCCTGACACAAGCCATGATATTTCCAATTGCCTCGTATGCATGTGAGAGCTGGACAATGAATAAGGAAGACCGAAGAAGAGTTGATGCTTTTGAGTTGTGGTGCTGGCGGAGAATGCTGAAAGTACCACGGACTGCTAAAAGAACTAACAGATCTGTCCTGGAGGAAGTGCAGCCAGAATGCTCCTTGGAAGCAAGAATGGCCAGACTTTGTCTCACCTATTTTGGTCATGTTGTAAGAAGGGACCATTCCCTGGAGAAGGATGTCATGCTTGGTAGGGTGGAGGGTCGACGAAAGAGGGGGAGGCCTTCAACGAGATGGATCGATACAGTGGCTGCGATGATGGGATCAAGTATAGCAGGGATTGTGGGGCTGGCGCGGGATCGGGCAGTGTTTCGTTCTGCTGTGCATTGGGTCGCTGAGTCGGAAATGACTCCACGGCACTTAACAACAACAACAACAAGGATTCTCTGGGGAGCTCTGGTGCATAGTGCCTAAGGCACTTGACTGCTAACCAGAGGCTACAGTTCAAACCCACCAGCCACTCCTAGGAAGGAAGGTTGGGCAATCTACTTCCGTAATGATACCGCCTCGGAAACCCAAGGAGGGGTCGATCCAACTCAACAGCAGTGAGTTTGGTTTTTTTGAAAGGATTCTATGAGTTGAATTGACTCAACAGGAGTGAGTTTGGTTTTTTTTGGTTTAAGGATTCTATATGGTGTGGTATAGGAGGAAGTCCATAGTGGGGAAGGGGAGACATCACCATGAATTACTGCACTGGGTGACACCAACCCTAGTGACACCACTGCTTCAACACATCTCAAGTCTGTGGGTCTCTATGTTGTTGTTGTTGTTATGTGCCTTCGAGTCGGACCCGACTCATAGCGACCCCTCCTTGGGTTTCTGAGGCAGTATCACTATGGAAGTAGATTGCCTGGGTTTGACCTGCCAGCCTTCTGGTTAGCAGTTAAGTCCTTTTGCCATAAAAGTTACCAAATATTCCAAATAAATAGTCCAAATAAAAATCTGATGAACTATAACATTTGGGGAGAGCTATTTGAGATCTTTCAGTTGTGCATTAGTTTCCACACATGTGAGAATGCCCATGACGTCCATAAGATTGCTGAAGAATAGCCACATAGGTGGTACATAAATACCATGATAAATATCTCCCTAATCTCTACAAAATTAAAGTCTTGGCTTAACAGTGTCAAGACCACACTGTGCTCTTCAGAATTCCTCCAGACTTGAGTCATTGTCTTTAGTTCTTTGAGAGCAAAAGTTTTGCAAACTAGCAAAGGAATGACAGATAAGGTCGAAGCAGCAAGCGCAAAGGGAGCTCTAAGAACAAACTAGGAGAAGGCAGCACCATGGGCTATGTCAGCTGGTGTTCCAGCTTTATTATGGCAATCACAAGAAGAACTACTCTGACCTAGATAAACCTCTTAGGAATGTTGAAAACACTTTCCTAATCAAGCTATGGTGAAATCACTGTCAAAATCTAAAAAAAATTAACTTTTCGTATTGAAATGTGGGGAATTTCAATTACGCAAACAAGAGCCTAGAGAGACCCAAGGGAGTATACATGGATAAGTAATTCTCTCCAGATTCAAGTAAAATTAATCAAGAAACTAACTTCTTAGTAACTGTAACACATTGCATAATTCATTTAACTTGCTTTGGTATTTACTTTGAATATGAAAAGTTAGGACATGTTAAGCTCTACATGAAAGACACAGAGCTGAAAGTGATCAACAGTTTGGAATTGCTTTGGGGACTACTTTTCAGATACTCTGTCTTTTATTTTTACAGACACAGAGAAAAAAAAATGACCTGTAAGATGCCTACATGTGTAATAAATTCATATGTTCTCAGAAGTCATTCTCCTTAGCAAAGGCTAAATTAGTATTTTTGAATATATTAAATTGAATTGTTGGATCCTACAAGAAATCCCAGAGATCTTAAGAACTGACTCTTAAATATGCCTATATTTTAAGCAAATGGAAGTCAGGACCTATAGGCTAAGTGAACATATGTTCCATATTCAAGTGACTTTTACTAAAACAAAAACTGAACTCACTGAAACTAAAACTAGAGCTAAAATCACTGTTCTGTAGAAACAAGGAAAAAGTGGATTAATGATACCAAGAAACCAAACCTACTATTGTTAAGTTGATTCTGACTTGTAGCAACCCCCATTGGGTTTTAAGGGCTGTCAACCTTTACAGAAGTAGATTGCCTCATCATCCTCCCATAGACCACCGACCTTCTGGTTAGCAGCCAAATGTCTTACCACTAACCAAACCAAACCAACTCACTGCTGTCAAGTCAGATCCAACTCATAGCCACCCCTCCTTGGGTTTCCGAGGCAGTATCACTATGGAAGTAGATTGCCCAACCTTCCTTCCAAGGATTGCCTGGTGGGTTTGAACCACCAGCCTTCTGGTTAGCAGTCAAATGCCTTTGGCACTACACCACCAGAGCTTAGAAGCATACTGTATGAGTAATTAAACATTAGGAATACAAATTTGGAAGGTAGCAAAGACTCTAGACACTAGGGAATAAACTTGTTGTTGTTGTTGTTATTTGCCATCAAGTCGGACCCAACTCATAGCGACCCCTCCTTGGGTTTCCGAGGCAGTATCACTGTGGAAGTAGATTGCCCAACCTTCCTTCCAAGGAGCGTCTGGTGGGTTTGAACCACCAGCCTTCTGGTCAGCAGTCAAGTGCCTTAGGCACTACGCTACCAGAGCTCCCTTATATACTATATGGTAAGACAAACATTTAACCAAGTGACATTAGATAGAACCATACCTAAGTGTTCCTATTTAAATACAAACTCGATTTACCAACAGATTTAGGAACAGAACTCATTCATAACCCAGGGACTGCCTTTACAAGTCGAATTCTATTAGAATAGCCATTGGTGCCGTAAAGCTTGCTCTTTTTGTAATGGAATTTTATTCCAATTAATTCATGTCAGCTTGTTGGAGTTGAAGATTAGAGTCTGATTCTCTTTGGGATATAAGTATTTACTCAGAGACCTCAGGAAATGTCTCACACTGTCTAATAACAGTTACAGGCTCACACCCTAAATCCCATCAATTTTTGCCATAGTTTGTTTTAATGGGTGATTAGGGAGCTCTGGTAGTATAGCGCAGGGTTTAAATTTCTTAATCAATCAAGCTTTTCAACAGAAATTCTAAAGCTCTGACAGATTCAGGATATCTGCAAAAATAGTGGCCATAGTCAATTAGTTGGCTCTTCTGTGACAGTATTTGGGCAGCACAGTGAGTTTTTACCTAAAATGGTATTCCTTGGCTTGATGCTCGTTTTATTTAATCCCTCTAAATGGCTATTAAGGAGCTCTGTGGTGCAGTGAGTAAGGCATTTGGCTGCTAACCAGAAGGTCAGCAGTTCAAACTCACCAGTTGCTCCAAAGGAGGAAGATGGGGCAATCTACTGCCATAAAGATTTACAGCCTTGGAAACCCAAGGTGGGTTGCTATGAGCCAGAATCAACTTGATGACAGTGAGTTTGGTTTTTTGTTTGTTTGTTTGTTTTAATGGCTTTTAGAAGTTTGCCATGACCAAAAGATGCAGACAGTACTAAACTTGAAAAGAATAAGATTTTAAAATTTTAAGAAAATATCAAAAATGTTCTATATAATGACTAGTGTTGGCATGGTTGACATGCTTTCAAAGAGACTTCTTTGAATAAGGACAAAAAAAAATATCAATCAGCTATATAAATATGATCCTCTTTGTTAAATAACAATCTTACTTCACTATAATTATATTTTATGAAATAATTGTGATAACATTATGAGCCTCTAGAAATAAGGACTTCTACAATGATATCATATATTCTGTCGTTCCCAGTTTCTTTAAGTATAAGTAGCACATGTGTAAACACAACACTAATTTCTTCCTAAGATTTTATCCAGTTCTAGTATCTATAAATATAGTATTAGTCAAGTACATGCACATTGATTCTTTTACCATAAGCTAGACTTCACACTAATCACAAAGTAAGCAAATGAGAATTTTCGCTCTTATTCTGCAAAGGCAGAATTGACTCTGATTAACCCAATCTTAATGTTAGAAAAGGAGGTAAGCTATAATATAAAGACAACTAATTATTGAGAGCTATAAAAGAACTACATATGAGTAAGTGGAAAATAATAAGTCAAAATGACAATTTGTTTAAAATAAATTGCTTAAAAAGTAAATATTCCCACTCAATGGTTTTCATGTATTAGTAACTTCATGTTCTTTTAACCATTGTATTTATCTTTTTAAATTTTTTCCTGGAGTTTAAAGGAGAAATCTTACATTATTTTATCCATTTTCAGTCTGCTTTGGACTGTTTATAATAGCAAAAGTTTGGAAATAACCTAAAAGTCTAACAAGAAAAATTTGGCTAAGTGTATTGATATAGCAGATGGGTAAGAGCCAAAGTTGGGAATCAAACAAAGGGTTTGAATGCTGGAACCACCATATATCATCTGTGTTATCTCCTGGGCACCAAATCTCTATGAACCACAAAATCAACACCTATCAAATGACGATAATGTAACCTATCTCATAGGACTACTGTGATGATGAATTGAGAGAACCATGCAAAGTAATGGATGCTGCTGTTAGGTGCCATCACGTCGGTTCTGATTCATAGCAACCCTGAGTACAACAGGATTAAATACTGCCTCATCCTATGCCATTCTCACAGCCATGGCTATGTTTGAGCCCATTGTTGTAGGCACTGTGCCAATCCATCTCATTGAGGGTCTTTTCGCTGACCCTCTACTTTACCAAGCACAATGGCCTTCTACATGTCCAAGGTACATGACATGAAGACTCTCTAAACTCACTTCCAAGGAGCATTCTAGCTGCACTTCTTCTAAGACAGATTTGTTTGTTTTCCTGGCAGTCCACTAGTAACTAATAAACCAAACTCACTGCCATCAGTCTTTTCCATTTCATAGGCAACCATATCCCACTAATAAACCAAACTCACCACCATCAGCCTTTTCCAATTCCTAGCAACCCTATGTTGTTGTTGTTGTTATTTGCCATCGAGTCGGACCCGACTCATACACAATAAAACTTCCCCTTAGGGTTTCCAAGGTATAAATCCTTATGGAAGCAGACTGCCTCATCCTTCACCCACAGAGATGCTGGTGGGTTTGAACTGCCAAACTTTTGGTTAGCAGTCAAATATGCCTTAACCCTTGTACCACCAGAACTCCTTGTCTGTTAACCAATACAGTGTCTTAAATATGATAGATATTCAATAAATATCCAATTATAAATGTGTATGTCAGCATGTTTTAGTAGAGAAAGAGCAAGATTGGGATCAAGCTGACCCCTTACAAAGTTGTGTGACATTGGGTTCATTCCTTAACTCCTTTGACCCTCAGTTTGTTCCTTTCTGAAATGAAGATAACACTACCTAATTCATAGCGTTGTTAAGAGCAAATGTAATCATGTGTATATTGCACTTAGCACAGTGATAATAGGCACTCAATTAATTGTAACTCTATAATCATTATCATCCTTATTACTATTATTGATTTCTTTAAAGACCAAGAAATCAAATCTACAAAGATTTCATCATCCAAGAGACCTACAAATCCTCTGAATGTTCTTTAATAACATTCATCCGTGTGTTTATACAGTTGTCTGCTGTGGAATGGTTTTCTCGTGTGGGAAAGAGGGTTTCCTGTAGCCTCTGGACATTGACTAGAAGGCTTCTCTTACTCACACACACCCAAACAAAACCCAAAACTGTTGCCAATAAGTGGATTCTGACTTATAGCAAGCCTATAGGACAGAGTAGAACTGCCCCATAGGGTTTCCAAAGCTGTAATCTTTAAGGAAGGAGACTGCGACATCCGTCTCCTGTGAAGTGGTGGGTGGGTTTGAATTGTTGACGTTTTGCTTAGAAGCAGAGCACTTAACCACTGTGCCACACACACACACATACGTACAAAATGCCTGGAAGAGATTAATAATCAGGAATGAAACCAAAAAATAGCTCAGCTTTCATTCTTGAGAATACCTGCCTTTTAATTCTATATCAAAGTTCATTTTGCCAGTCCCTGTAGAATTTCAAAAAGAGATTCATAAAAAAAATAATAATAGTAACAGGATTCTCTGGAGTCATGATGAAATGTTGATACAGAAAAGAAAAAACAGCCTTAAATAAGTCTTCCTTCAGGGTATTCAAACTTCCCTTGAACTATTTAACAACCCCATTGCAGGGAATCCTCTAAATTTCTGCAATATAAGGACAAAGGTACCAAGTACACATGTTCTAGTAGTGGCACTACAGGGTCCCATACCAGGGCCTCTGTCAGCCTATGTGGCACCTTTATGTGAATTTAAAAACAATATTTCCCCTCTGGCTAAGTGAATTGGAAACTAGAATGCTTTTTGATAGACAAAGCCTAGCACACAAGGACTTGGCCAGATTTCCACACCCACTGGCCCTGCCCTGTTGGCAGGGGGCCAGGTGCCTGCTTAAAACAACCCTACCCACACCTCCCTTTTTCTTCCTACCTCCCACAGTAAAAGGGACAAGTAGCCAAGTTATCCTTTACCCAAGGTCATAGAGTGGGATAATGACAGACTCTCTCACAGTGAAGCATCTTCTAAACTTGGTATAACATGAAGAATTCATCTTGCATACAATCCACTCTAGGCAATGGCTGCCTGCATTGTGTTGAGAAAGATTTGATACTACATCCATTCCTAACAGAGAGAGTGATGGATGAATAAGCAGTGTATTCCATTGGTTTCCTACAGCACCTATGCCTCAGATTGGCTGTCCTAACCCAAACCACTCAACTCACCTAATGCTCACTGACCCTGCTGGTTACCCGAGCCCTAGAGCTGTACCTCTATGCCTCTAGTCCAGCCAACAGACTCCAGGTCCACTTGAGCACCAGCCCAGATGTCGGCAGGGCTTTGGGATCCAGCGCACAGAAGTGCAGGAGCAAAGTAATTCCATGCATCTGGGCCTGATTCCATGGTCTGGGCTCCAGGCTGTCTCCATGACTTCCTCCTCCTTCTCCACCACCTCCTCCTCCTCCTCCTCTTCCTCCTCCCCCTCTGCCTTGCACATGCCAATTTGCATAGTGACCTGGTCTTTGGAACCTAGCCAAGTCTGTAAGTGAGGAGTGGGTGTAATGTTTTGTGAAACTCATTTCTGACTTATACGTATCTATGTACTGCATCACAATGAGAACATGAATTATTTTAAGATTCAAAAGTGTTTGGAGTTAAATGGTCTAAATTAGATTCTTTACACTGCAATTTTAGCATCCTTCCCTTTCTTTTGTTCTCTACTGTAAACTGAGAAAAGGTTTACCATCAACCACAAACTCCCCACTAAAAAGTATTTATTATGTCCTTCTCAGCCTTATTTATGCTTGCCTAGAAATAGAGTTTCTTTACTGTTTCCTCATGGGCCAATGAAGAAGTCTATATTAATTAATAATTCTCTACTAATCTTCCTCTAAATTGAATATAATAAACTTCAGTTTTCAGGTCCAAACAGGTGGCATTTTTATACTGTGAATGGTATACAGTGGTTCTTTCTTTACTTAGAAGAAAGGCAAGAGGAAATGGGTTGTGTAGCAGTCAGACAGACTTGGATCAGATAAAATGAAAAATTTCCTGGTAGCCAGGACAGTACAAATGACAATGGGTCAGTGGGGGGATGTGATGTGAAATATATAAGTGTGGAAACAAACCAGATTCTTATCTGTCTAGAATTCCTTAGACAAAGCCTGTCTGGTGAGCAGGGCATGGCTTCCAGGCATATATGCAATTTCTGCCCTGCATCATTGAAACACTGAAAACAAACATAAAATGCCCAAGCACATAAACCAAGAACAATCACACAGTGTTTCTCAACCGGAGCCCTAGTGGCATTTGAGGGTGGCAGCAATTCACTGTTGTGCAGGTCAGCTGGAGCATTGCAGGATGGTTTAGCATCCCTACAAGCCACTCAGTCTCATTGGGTCTCAGTTCCTCACCAATGAAATGAAAGAAAATAATGTGCCCTTCATAGAGTTGAGAGGATAAATAAAATAAAATATGAGCAGCACCCAGCACAGGGCCTGACAAGGAGAACTCATCAACTTCCTTACTCTTCTCTTTAAACTTTTAGGATTTAAAGAAATAGAAATTTTTAAGAGCCTAACCTTATGAAAGACATGGCTTTAAGTTGTTATACCACAGCCAATACTTCTGAAACTGTCTTTGTAAGTCTTTGTAGGAAAAATGAGGCAACTCCTCACCCTGAAAAGTAGTCATGCTTTTGTTTTATTTTGTCTTGGAAGAAATCGTTAGAGAGCTTTCCTCTCCCTTGTTGTTACTGTAGTTAGTTGCCACCCAGTTGACTGACTCACGGCCACCTTATATTGAACAGAATGAAATATCGTCTAGCCCTTCATCATCTTCATAACCACAAGTTTATTTGAATTCATTCTTTCAGCTATTGTGCCATTCCATCTCACCAAAGGTCTCCCCAACCCTCACTTGCTCTCTACTTCATCACACACGATGTCCTCCCCCAGCAATTGATCCCTCCTTATGATGTGTCCAAAGGAAGCAGGTCAGACAATGTTATGTTGTGATCCATTAGGTTTTCATTGGCTAATTTTCAGAAGATTGCCAGGTCTTTCTTTCTAGTCTCTCTTAGTCAAGAAGCTCCACTGAAAACTGTCTACCTGCTGATATTTGGAATACCCGTGGCATAGCTTCCAACTTCATATCAACACTCAAGTCACCACAATATGACAAATGGACAGGCCACAGCCTTCTCTCTTACCATTACCTAAAACGTTTTATTTTTTCTTGCAATGATGGGACTGTGTTAAGAATGTTACTCTTGTTGAAAGTGTTAGAAAAGAAAAAAAAAAGAACAAAGATTAGATATATATTATCCATCACTGAATGGGAGTTGTGATGGTTATGTTTGTATGTCAACTTGGCTAGGCCTGGTTGAGTGGCTGGGCAGCTGGATGTAGTATTCCCCATGATGAGACTGGTAATCAACGCCATGGTGGAATCTACTGGGAGCAGCTGAGTACCTGCCTTTGGATAGGTGGTCTGCTTCTTGTATATAAGGAGAAGCTTTGAGAATGGTCTCTAGCCTTTGGCACGCTTGGACCCTGCGTGTAGCCTTGTCGTTGCTCAGCAGCCTGCCATGCTCTGCTGACCTTGGGACTTACAATGGACTTAAGTTAATGGCCTGCCATGTGGTTTGGTAACTTCAGGACTATGCCTTTTTACTTGTCAATCTTGGGGCTTCACAGCCTCAGCAGCCAGCAGCTGTCTGAGTGAAGAAATGCCTCTAGTTCCAGTGGGCCGGGAGCAGGAGGCAGAGCTGGACCCCAAGGTTGAGGAGCTTTCACCCAGCCCCTAGAGCCTGGCACTTTGCACTTGGACTTAAAGCCTCCAAATTGTAAGAATAAACTCCTGTTTGTTACAGCCATCCCATTATCAATAATACACAGAGATGTATATTCTTATCAGAGCAGCATTAGGTAACCAGAACAGAATTTGGTACCCAGAGAGTGGGGTGCTGCTCTGACAGATACCTAAAATGTGGAAACAGGAGTGGAGTGCGTCCTTGACCCGAGACCCTGGCAGAGAGACCCCAGCATACGGCAGGACAGATGGCAGGACAGACGGCAAGACACCAGCATGAGAGACAGCAGGAGCAGAACCCAGACACCGGCATGAGAGATGGCAGGAGCAGATCCGAGAGAACTGGCGTGAGACAGCAACAGCCTTACCAGCCCACAGGGGAGAAGAAAGCTTGCTGCCTTTGGTTAGGTGGCTTCCTGGCGGAGTGGGTTGCCTTCGGGCATTAATTGGTAGAAAAGATAAGCATGAAATGGAGTAGCAGGTTGGCCGGCCCATCGACAAAAAAAGCCGAGTGCTTTTGGGGCACGGTTTTTCAGCAGAGTGGGTT
Organism: Orycteropus afer afer; assembly: GCF_000298275.1. Classification (NCBI taxonomy): domain Eukaryota; kingdom Metazoa; phylum Chordata; class Mammalia; order Tubulidentata; family Orycteropodidae; genus Orycteropus; species Orycteropus afer. The sequence continues at coordinate 283,815 of NW_006921886.1, read as the reverse complement.
GCTCTCGGGCATTAATCGGCAGAAGCGGAGAAACCAAGCAAACAGAAGCAGAGCTGCCTCAGCCTGAAAGGGTAGGACCATGGTCTTTGGGGGTGGAAACACCACAGCCCCCTAGGTTTCAGAGCGAGAACTTCTGAAGTGTGGGGCTGCTCGCTCACGTGTGCCAGTGGGATGGAGCCATAGCTGCTGCCCACGAGTGAGGGCGCGGGGCTGCCATGCCTAAGGGGGAGAGGAATGGGGCCCATTTATAGGCCAAGGGGGTGAGGTCGCCATTCAGGAACTAGGGGACTGGAGCCAGCCAGTGGAGGAGACCTGTACAGATGCCACCTATTGAAGATCTGTACAGGTACCAAGTTGACAAGGGGTGGAATTGTGATGGTTATGTTTGCATGTCAACTTGGCTGGGCCTGGTTGAGTGGCTGGGCAGCTGGATGTAGTATTCCCCATGATGAGACTGGTAATCAACTCCATGGTGGAATCTACTGGGAGCAGCTGAGTAGCTGCCTTTGGCTATGTGGGCTGCTTCCTGTATATAAGGAGAAGCTTTGGGAATGGTCTTTAGCACGCTTTGGCATGCTTGGACCCTGCACATAGCCTTGTCGTTGTTCAGCAGCCTGCTATGCTCTGCCGACCTTGGGACTTAAAATGGATTTAAGTTAATGGCCTGCCGTGTGGTTTGGTAACATCAGGACTGTGCCTTTTTACTTGTCAACCTTGGGGCTTCTCAGCCTCAGCAGCCAGTGGCTGTCTGAGTGAAGAAACGCCTCTAGCTCCAGTGGGCCGGGAGCAGGAGGCAGAGCTAGACCCCAAGGTTGAGGGGCTTTCACCCAACCCCTGGAGCCTGACACTGCACTTGGACTTAAAGCCTCCAAATTGTAAGAATAAACTCCTGTTTGTTACAGCCATCCTATTTGTGGTATATTCTTATCAGAGTGGAACTAGGTAATCAGGACAGGAGTATAAATAGTTTATTTTACTATGTTTTGTAAAGAAATGTATAATTTTATTATCTTCTCTTTTTATTCCTCTCAGAAAACAGACCAAAATTGATTTTTTCAATAACTAAAATTTTTGACATGTCTGTTTCAGAAATGTGAAGCTGGCTTCTTTCGTGCTCTGTCAGGAGAATGTTTGCCCTGTGACTGTAATAGCAATTCCAACGAGTGCTTGGATGGCTCTGGATTCTGTGTGGTAAGTTGAGGACACCTGTCATTCTTCACATATTTCACTGGGCCTTTGCATCTTACATGGGTATAAAATACTCTTTCTGGATGTTTGAGCTACCCTGGAGCAGGCTCTTTTCTTACCCGTCACCCTTTCCTGTCAAACACATCATGTAAACTACTTATAAGTTGTCACCAAAGCATACGTGATAAATGTGCTACCATGAGGTAACTACCTCCCCATCCTTGGCCCCTGGTTTCCTACTGTAGGTCAACGGTAATGAGAGTTGGAAATAATACACAGAGAAGGAAATCACCCATCCACATTCCTCCATAATAGTATACTTTGCCATATGTTTGGCTTCACTCCACAGAAACCAGGAAAATAAAACAGTTGCTTCATAGCTTGTTTTAGAATTTAAGATAATCAGATCTATAGATTAAAATTAGTACGAAAAAGCATTTAAGTTTTTTGAACCAAATGGCTAATGAAAATAAAACCGTTGGCTCTGTAGTCTTTGTATTCATGCATCCAAGAGACTTGTTTTTTCAACTGAAGTGGATTCTCTAGTAGACTGTTCTTCAGTGAAGCATGATGGAGATTTGTGAAGGAGACCAGAACTCTTTTAGCAGAAAAGTGCTTGCTACTTTTGTCCCATTTTCACTGAATGGACTGACAACTTGGTGAAAATGGGTGTTTATTTCCCAGAGTGGCTTCAGTAGACAATATACAAGGCATTTTTATAGACTCATGCCCTAAGATCATGCTTTTTCATTTGTTGTTTTGTTACTGTTATTTTATTTTTGTTTGGTTTTGTTTTGTTTGATGAGGTATTTTGATACAAGTTCCTATCAGACAAAAGAGGTTTTCCAAAACTGCAAGAATATTTTTGCATAAGCTACAAGAACACTTAATTAAATCCACTTATTTACCTCAAAATTAACATCATTGTCCCTATTTTTAGATGATTGTGATCATAAGTGGCCTCTAAGGTATGTACATGAAACACCCCACTTTACTCACTCATTACAGTAGGATGCAAATTAGAACTTTTTCATTTATTTTGAACCTAGAAGTTGTCATTATTCTAGGAGCAAAGAGAATTAAGTGGTAAAACAGGAAATATTGCCATCTCTGTAGTTTTTTGTTTAGTGCTGATATTTCTGCTTTCCCCTTCCCCCATCTTCTTAAATAACCATTCCATCCAGGATGTTCTCTGTTGTGGTGTAGGCATATGCAGCTGCCAAAGTCTGCCCCTTTCTAATGCTTCCATCTCCGGTTTCCTGTTATTTTAATCCCAGTGACATTTGAAAATAAAATATATATATACCCATGGATACGCTTGGACTTACAATATACATCTCTGATAATTTGACCAATTAAAGGCTCTTTGTTATTGCTTTTATTAACCTGTAAGACCATAGAGACTTGCAAGCCTATCAGCTGCTGCTAGTCAGGCAGTGATTAAATGGAATACTAAACGCAATTAAAGCAGAAAAAAGTCCTTCCTGCCAGTGCCTATGGAGACCAGTGACAAAGCCACTCTCCTTTACAATGACGTTGCCAGAATAGGAGCTAGGATGGCTTTATCTTTGGCACGAGCTTCAATGAGGCACACTAATATGATTCCTTCACAGTTCCTGGGGCATGCCCAGTTCGAATAAATATGTGGGAATGAGTTAAGATGTAAATATGTATATGCACATGTAGAGAAGCTGTTATTCTATCTGCAATTACTTTGTTTAGTGACAGAAAATTATAGCAAAGAGAGATAACCATCCTACTCATGTAAGTGGTTATTCCTCCATCCCACCCTGTTGTTGTTAGGTGCCATCAACTCCAACTCATAGTGACCCTTTGTATAACAGAATGAAACAATGCCCAGTCATGGGTCATCCTCACAATCCTTGCTATGCTAGAGTCCATCCCATCCTACCCAGAGGGAAATATCTTTTTGTTCTCTGATTAAAGTGATATATGTTCTATGTAAAAGTAATAACAACACTAAATACTATATACTAAATGTGATATATACTGTGTATTAAAAAAAAAAAAAAAAAATTCACTGCTGTCTAGTTGATTCTGACTCACAGCGACCCCTCCTTGGGTTTCCAAGGCAGTATCTCTATGGAAGTAGATTGCTTAGTCTTCCTTCCGAGCAGTGACTGGTGGGTTTGAACTGCCAGCCTCCTGGTTAGCAGTTAAATGCCTTAGGCACTATACCACCAGAGCTCCAGAGAAATTTGTTAGGCCATGCAAATTGAAGGAATTGAGCACTACGCTCTGGTAGCGTAGTGGCTAAGGCACTTGACTGCTAACCAGAAAGCTGGCGGTTCAAACCCACTAGCCACTCCCTGGAAGGAAGGTTGGGCAATCCTACTTCTGTAGTGATACTGCCTTGGAAACCCAAGGAGGGGTCCCTATGAGTCAGGGCTGACTCGACGGCACATAACAACAACAACAACATACTGTGTATGATATAAAAAAAAAAAAAACTCCCGTCAAGTTGGATCCAACTCATAGAGACCCCTCCTTGGGTTTCCAAGGCAGTATCGCTATGGAAGTAGATTGCCTTCCTTCCAAGGAGTGGCTGGTGGGTTTGAACCATCATCAGCCTTCTGGTTAGCAGTCAAGTGCCTTAGGCACTATGCCGCCAGAGCTCCACTGTATGGTATGCAAAGTGAAAATCACCCACAGTCCCATTCCCCAGAGCTACATATATGAATATATTATGTCTTTTAAATTAATTTAAAAATTAAAAAAATGTAATTTGTACTTTTTTAAATATGAGGGGTAGAAAGGGCTTGCAAATATAGAATGAAAATTTTGTCACTTAGGTGGCATTATTAAGCCTATGTCACGATGGACTCAACTTGAGTTTGTTCTGTTTCCTTTGGAGTCCCTTTTCCCAGTTACTGACCAATCAGGGTCAGTTTCTGAGCTCCAGTTCCTTCACATCACCTCAGTCTCAGCTATCAGGGACCAGTAAAGAAGCAGCAGGCTCCACATTAGCACTTCCTGGTAGATTGCAGTAGACACCAGTTTTCAATGGTTCCTTCAATTTGCATGGCCTAACAAATTTCTCTGGAGCTCTGGTGGTATAGTGCCTAAGGCATTTAACTGCTAACCAGGAGGCTGGTGGTTCAAACCCACCAGTCACTGCTCGGAAGGAAGACTAAGCAATCTACTTCCATAGAGATACTGCCTTGGAAACCCAAGGAGGTGTCGCTGTGAGTCAGAATCAACTAGACAGCAGTGAATTTTTTTTTTTTTTTTTTGAATGAATTTCTCCAAGGAGTCCTAGTGGTGCAGTAGTTAAGCACTCAGCTACTAACTGAAAGATGAGCAGTTTGAACCCACCAGCTCTTCTGCAGAAGCAGGAATGGATTATCCAATATGCAAGATAAGCACAGGTTTCCTTGTGTTTATTTACTAATTTCCAGAGTCCAGAGCTCTGGTGGAGTCAAGCCTAAGGCATTTGACTGCTAACCAGAAGGCTGGCGACTCAAGCCCACCAGCCACTCCTTGGAAGAAAGGTTGGGCAATCTACTACCATAGGGATACTGCCTCGGAAGCCCAAGGAGGGGTCGCTATGAGTCGGATATGACTCAGTGGCAGTGGGTTTGGTTTTTTGGTTTAGTAAACAGTTTCATGTTTTCACCACATGTGGTGAGACTCATGTGAAATTGTTCACTACAGATTAGTGAGTAAGCACAAGTGTTGTTGTTATTGTTATGTGCCATCGAGTCAGACCCAACTCATAGCAACCCCTCCTAGCACAAGTAAGCCCACGTTTACCTTGCTTACTTGGTACTCCATCCCTGTCAGGTACTGTAAATTTCTCTTTCTTTCTCTCTCTCTCTCTCTCTCTCTCTCTGACTCCAACTCATGATGACCTCATGTGTGTCAGAATAGAACCATGCTCTATAGAGGGTTGGTTTGTTTGTTTTGTGATTTGGGTGAAAGTTTACTGAGCAAATTCATTTTCCATATACATTTTGTTTCATGACATTGTTTACAATCCCCATGATGTAACAGCTCTCTTCCCACTTTCTCGCTGTAGTTACCTTTTCCCTGTGTCCTTCTTTCCTATGTATCCCTGTGCTGTGAGCTGTCTCCCTGTGCAAATACTGCCCTTCTGATCTCCCATGGTTGATTGTTCTAAGGAGTGTACCTGCCTGGTGTAAATGTCCACCTTATTTGCCTATCTTTTGTTTGGCTGGAAGTCATGAGAGTGAGTTCAAGTCCAGGCCTGAATAGTTACTAGGGGCCATAGTCTCAGAGGTTTCACTAGTCTGTATCAGACCAGTAAGCCTAGTCTTTTTTATGATTTTTAGTTTTGTTCCCCATTGTTCTCCCACTCTATCCAGGATCTTCAGTGCTGATCCCTTTCTAAGTGGTTGACAGTGGTGACAGGGCACCATCTAGTTCTTCTGGTCTCAGGGTCATGTAGGCTGAGGTTCACATGGCCCACTAGTCCCTTGAACTAATTTTTCTTTGCTCTGGGTGAGGAGAGACCAATTGTGGCATTTAGATGGCCACTTGCAAGCTTTTAAGACCCCAGTGGCTACTCAGGTGCTGTAAATTTGAAAAAAGTCTCCGATTTTATAGGAAGACGCTGTGGGGCTGGGAGAGAAACAGATGCCAGCCACACCTAGAAGCAGGAATTTTGATACAGTGAAAAAAATGTGAAATTTTTCAGTACAAATTAGTAAGCAAGCACAAGTAAGCCCTTGTTGCCTTGCTTATTGGGTAATCTGTACCTTATTGGGTAGAATGATGTGGCAGTCTGCTTCCTTATAGATGTACAGCCTTAGAAACCCTATAGGGCAGTTCTACTCTGTCCAGTTACTATCTAAAGAGGTAGTGTTTAGTCTTTAAGGAGAAAGTCAGGAGTCCAATGGCAAAAACTAGAGTGGAACAAACCTGGCTTGAGGTTCACCACTGGCACAGGACTCCTTAGGGATCCTTTGTTTAAAGGATTTGTTTACTGAGTTCATTCATCCATTTAATATGTAAACATATACTGAGCATCACATGAACATTTATGTACCAAATATTACTGTAGACTTTCAGTTAAGTTGCTCCCACTGTGTGGGACCAAGGGCTGCAGGAACAGAACACCTATTTGAAATTGCTTGTGGACATTGCCAATGTCATGAAGCCCCAGGTACTAGGGCCATAGGAGCTTTGGAAACACATGCAGAATCCACTTCTAATGAAAAAGAGATTTAAACATCTGTGCTAGCATTGTCGAAAAAAAACTCTAAATCTGAATCAAACTATTCATATGTGAAACCATTGAAAGAGTTGCAAAAATGTCATCGAAATATAGAGGGGAATACACCAAACTATTAAGTATTACATCTGGCTCGTGGAAATATGGGTGGATATTATTTTCTTCTTTTTACTTTAGAGTATACCAGTCCAAACATTCTACAACTGCTTATAGTAATTTTATAATTTAAAATTGATATTGATATTCAGATGGACATCTATCCTGCCCTAAGCATAAATGGAGAAAGGAAGTAATCCAATGTATTGAAGGCTAATGAGTTTATTAGTCTTTCAAGAAGACTAATAAAGCTCCAAACTCGCTGCCATCAAGTCAGATCCGATTCATAGTGACCCCTCCTTGGGTTTCCAAGACAATATCTCTACAGAAGTAGATTGCCCGGTCTTCCTTCTGAGGAGTGGCTGGTGGGTTTGAACTACCAGCCTTCTGGTTAGCAGGCAAATGCCTTAGGAACTATGCCCCCGGAGCTCCTTTATTGGTCTTAGAGACTAATTAAAACTATTCAGTAAAGCAAAGATAGTACATCTCTAATTTTGGGGGCGGGGGAAACTAGCATTTTCCTCATGATTTTCAGACCTTCCTTTATTACATGTATAAGGCATTTGACTGCTAACCAGAAGGCTAACAGTTCAAACCCACTAGCCACTCCTCAGAGAGAAGGTTGGGCAATCTATTTCTGTGCCTTGGAAACTCAAGGAGGGTCTCTATGAGTCGGATCCGACTTGATAGCAGTGAGTTTTTAAGGGACAAATCAACCATATTAAGTTCCTGTAAAACTAAGCATGTGTGACCAATAAACCTGCATACTCGTTAGATAGATGTCCAAGAACAAGAAGAAATTCATATTTGTCTAAAGACTTCTAGTTCCTGTTTTACTTGAAACCATAAAATTTATATCTAGATCAAATGCATATTCATTTTGAAGTTTTAACAGTCTTTCAATCTATTGCAAACTTGGCAAAACAAGAAATTTTTAAAATAGTAATCAATCTGTTTCCATGCTACCTATAGTTTTAAAACAACACCAGAATATTTCATGTCCAAAGAATGCTAAGGATATATAGCTTAGAGCTTTGTGCCCTCAACCATATGACAGGAAGTGAATGCAGATAAATCAGTTCACTCTACATTTTGAGTCCTTTCCCTCTGCTACCCAGAACTTATTCCAACTCTTATATTCTCTACCTGATTAAAGACAGCACCATTCTGCTAATCTCTCATACTTAGATGCCTCAGATTCTTCAACAACTTCATTTTCCTCTTCTCCAACATTTGTTTTAACGTTAAATCCTGCCAATTCAACCAAGGAAGGAAACTCCTCTCCTACAAACTCCCATTGCCTTATGTTACACCCACAAGTCTCCCTCCTCCAACCACTGCCACAGCCTCCCACGTACTCACCAGCTCTTCTTCCTCTAGTCGGTCTTCCACACTAGCAGTAGAGATGTATTTCAAAAACAATCTGATCAAGGCCTTCCTCTTTCTAAAATCTATGAGTTTCATCTCCAGCCACACTGAACTTCTCACTGCCACATAAATATGCTCTGTACCTTCACAGTCTGTGCCTCAAATTGGCTTCCCTTCTTCTCTACCTGAGATTTCTTGCTTACCCTTCGAGGCTTAGTTTAAACAACATCACCTTCATTAAATCTCTCTAACTTTCTTAGAAAGAGCCAGAAGAGACATTTCCCTTCTCTTTGTCCCCTAGCAGGTATATGCTGTATTTATACCTCAGTTACAGCATCTAGCATACTGTATTATTCTTGGTTTACCTCTCAGTTTCCTTCACAAGACCCTGGATTACTCAAATGCAGGAATCAGGTCTTCTTTATTTTAATAACAGTCATCAGTTTCTGTCATGATAGTTTAATCTGGGTTTGTTAAGTGAACAAATAAATTGAATCACAAACTAACTTAATTTCAAAAGTCTTTAATTTTATATTATGAGCCACTTGGATCACTCCTTTCTTGCAATAAAATGTACTGTCTTGTTATGCCCAGCACAAGCAACTAGTAAATGTTGTCATTAGCTGCACTGAGTCAGTCCCTGACTCATGACAACCAATGTACAATTGGACAAAATGCTGCCCAGTCCTGCATCCCCATGATTGGCTCCAAACCAGACCAATTTTTGAAGTAGATCACCAGGCCTTTCTTCCTAGTCTGTCTTAGTCTGGAAGCTCTGTTGAAATCTGTTCTGCATCGTAGCAACATAAGAGCCACCACTGACAGAGGTATAGTCGCTGTGTATGAGATATGTTGGCCAGGAATCCAATCTGGGTCTCCTGTGGAATGTGAGGATTCGACCACTGACTCTCTGATATCACTATAACAAACAAATAGTGCTTCCTGTACTAGGAGTTTCAATCTAGATTCTTGTTTCTCTGAATATAGTTCAGACCAACAACATTGGCAATACTTGGGAGCTTATTAGAAATGCAGGCTCTTAGCCCTCACCCCAGACCTCCTGAATCAGTCTCTGCAGTGTAACAAGATCCTAGGTATGCACACTGATGTTTAAGAAGCATTGATCTAGATAGAGCAGTAGTTTTCAAACTGTTTGGTCTTAGAAACCCTCAGTGCTCTGAAATACTATTGAAGATACCAAAGAGCTTTGGGTTATGTAGATTTTATCTATTGATATTTACTGTATTTGAAATTTAAATTGAGAAATTTTTATAACATTCACTTATTCATTTAAAATAACAATTTTAAACCCTTTATAATGTTTTTACAGAAAAAGAAATTCTACAAATTAAAAATCTTTTTAATGTCTAGCTTAATAGAAAGGAGCTCTGGTGGTGGAGTGCCTAGGACATTTGACTGCTAACCAGAAGGTTGGTGGTTCAAACCCACCAGCCACAGCATGAAGGAAACTGGGACAATCAACTTTCATAAAGATCTACCACCTCGGAAACCCAACAGGGGTCACTATGAATCAGAATAGACTTGATGGCACTGGGCTTGGTTTGGTTTAATAGAAGGCAGCCGGAGTCTCATCTCTGCTTCTGTGTTCAGTCTGAAGTGAAATGTCATGCAGTTTCTTAATATTGTTTTCAGAATAGTTTTGACCTCCCTGAACATACTTTGAGAAGCACTGATCAAGACAGACTATAGTTTTGCATTAAACATGCTGACAAACCACAGGAGGATGAACCTGATCCTTTCAGGCCTTTTTCGTACGTCATGCTGTGCTGTGGCCAAATTAGTGAGCCATAGTTTCTCATGTGGAGACACAGCTGGAGTCCAAATGTCATTCCTAACACTATTCTGTGGAGCTTTAGTAGCGTAGTGCCTAAGGCATTTGATAACCAGAAGACTGGCAGTTCAAACCTACCAACCACTCCTTGGAAGGAAGGTTGGACAATCTACTTCCATAGTGATACTGCCTCGAAAACCCAAGGAGGGGTCGCTATGAGTCGCTATTCTTCGATTGTCCAAATGCAGCTTTCTTAACCACACATCAAAGATTCAGAATGCTTTTCTCATTTTTAAGTGGGTCCAGTTTTAATTTTCAAAAATAAACCATTCCCCCTACAGCATATTTATTGTTGTCATTTTTTTATTTTCTGTGTTTTAAATGGCAAAGCACTGGACATAAAGGGATACTTGCAATCTCAGATTCAGAATTAGAAGTGATCTAGTTTAAATCTTCATTTTACAGATCAGGGAAAGGAGACCTAGAAAGATCAAGTGCCTTGTTCAAAGTCACTCAGCTAGAAAATGAAAAAGCCTCAAGCACTCTCTCTGCAATGATGTTCAGTGATGTCTTTTAAGGAATATTGTTAACATTCCCTTATGATGGTAGATCAGGAAAGTCATATCTGCACTCTGAGCATTTAGAGGCTGAATAGGATTTGGTAGCTTTGCCCTTGAGGGTAATTGCTCCCTATGGCTGCCATGGCAGAATCAGAGCCTGACAAGGATTCCAAAGCATCCATCCAGCCATAAAGGGACAGAATTGGGGATTAGCTCATTTTTTGTAACCTAATAGGTATTTCCACACAAAGAATGGCCTGACACCTTACAACAGGCTTATTTTCTTCTTCACAGATGGGTTTTGTCCATCCAACAAGGACTCAGACAAATTTGGCCCCAGTCTATAAGCAGTCTTGCCAGACTGCTTATGGCTTAGATTCATGGTAGGCAGATAAATTGGGCAAGGCTTGTTGGTTTTCCCCGAGATGAGAGACTATTACTAATTTGGAGTTAGCTTTGGCTGCATATTAATATCCTTTGCTTGCTCCAGACACTAACTTACCCTTTCCTTTATTTTTCTTTTACTAATTTTCCAACAAAATTAAGGCTAAGGCTACCTTAGCACCAGGCACAACATTCAGTATTGTGACGGAATTATGTTAACATACTGTTGCCTGAACATCGTACTTCATTTTTCAGAGTTTCTCATTGGTGTGTCAGGCAGTCTGAACAGGCCCTTAAATTCTGTTCTGCTAACATAATTCCAATCAGGAGCCAAAGATTGTCCATCCCTAATGGCTGATCAAATGCTCAAATAGTATTCCATCAGGATAGCTTCTTGCCCACATGAGGATTTCTCCCTTTGGGGAAAAAAAAAAAAAAAAGATTGTAGCAAAATACATAAAACATTTGCCTTTTCAGCCATATTTATGTATTCAATTCAATGACATTAATTACATTCACCATACTGTGCAATCATCACCACTTGCAAGTTTTTTTAGTTACCCTTGACAGAAACTCAGTATCTCTTATACAATAATTCAACCACTGCCATGGAGTCGGATCTGACTCATAGTGACCCCTTCTTGGGTTTCCGAGGCGGTATCACTATGGAAGTAGATTACCCAGCCTTCCTTCCAAGGAGTGGTTGGTGGATTTAAACTGCCAGCCTTCTGGTTAGCAGTCAAATGCCTTAGATACTACACCACCTCATATAATACCCTTCCATTTTTTCTCCAAACCACCCCTGGTAGCTATTAATAAATTTTTATCTCTATTCATTTATTTATTCTGATTATTACATGTAAATGGTATGGTAGTTAAGTTTGTGTGTCAACTTGACTGGGCGTGGCTGGGCAGCTGGATATAGTATTCCCCACCATGAGACTGGTAATCAACTCCATGGTGGAATCTATTGTGAGAAGCTGAGTAGCTGCTTCCTATATATAAGGAGAAGCCTTGGGGAATGGTCTCTAGCTTATGGCATGCTTGAACCTGGCATGCTCTGCTGATCCTGGGACTTTCATCAGACTTTAATTAATGGCCTACCATGTGGTTTGGTAATATCAGGACTGTGCCTTCTTACTTGTCAACCTTGGGCTTGTCGGCCTCAGCAGCCAGCAGCTGAGTGAAGAAAAGCCTCCAGCTTCAGTGGGCCGGGAGAAGGAGGTGGAGCTGAAGCCCAAGGTTGAGGGGCTTTCACTCAGCCCCTAGAGCCTGGCACTTTAAACTCAGACTTAAAGCCACCAAACTGTAGGAGAATAAACTCCTGTTTGTTCAAGCATCCCATTCGTGGTATATTCTTGTCAGAGCGGCACTACAGAACCAGAACAAATGGGATCCTACACTATCTGTCCTTTTGTTCCTAACTTATTCCATGCACCATGATGTTCATATGTATTTTAACATGTATCAGAACTTCTCTTTAGGAATGAATAATATTCCATTGTATATATATGCTGTATTTTATTTAATTATACATCTCTTTGAGTCCCTGCTTTCAATTCTTTGGGATTGAAAATTACCCAAACAATCCCATATGATCCAGTGGAATTGCTGGATCATATGGTAATACTATTTTTAACTTTTTGAACAACTACCGTACTCTTTCCCATAACAACTGTACCATTTTACAATCCCACCACTGACAGATGAATGATTTCTCCCTTTTGACTCATTTGTTAAGCTTCATTTAAAACCCAAATAGTTACTAAAATTATCTGACATCTTTTAATTCAGGCATTTTATGGCTTTGTTTTGGGAAACAAACTTTTCTCCAGCAACATTGGAGAAGCACTATAACATGGGAGTTAACAGCACAGCCTCTGGAGACAGGTTGTTTAAGTTTAAATACCACTTTTGCCATCTACTAGCTGTGTGACACTGGGCAATTTACTTAACCTCTCTGTGCCTCTGTCTCTTCATATGTAAAATAAAGAGGGAAAATAATAACCTATCTTAGGGTTATTGTAAAAATTAAATATTTAGGATGCAGCACATAACTATTATTCTGAGCCCCAACACAAAACATAAAGGCAAAGAGCCCACTACTGCCCCATCTTGAGTTCCCAAAGGTAGCTCCACAGAACACTGAAAAAGTTTTTCTGTTAAAGTTCCTGAACATTGATGTTACTAAGGGATTTATTCAAATAAGAGGATGCTTTTTGGATGAGATTCTAACAATATAATTTTTCATTAAAAACTATTTGGTGAATGTGACGATGTAGTGCTGATGGCATTGCCTTGTGTAATCCAGTCTATTCCAGTTGGATAAAAATGTTAGTGTTGTGTCTTATGGAGTGCAAGTTAGAAATTAATCCATCAGCTTGCAAACAGCTACAGTGCCTACTCCAATCTGGTTGATGGTAATATGACACTGAAAGACAGACCCTGTGTGGAGGAGGGGGTGTGAGGTGACTAGTACAACAGATGATGATAGTACAATGTGGGTAATGGAAGGAGAGAGAGATCAGGGAGGGAGCACCAGGGAGGACGTCCTGGCAGTTTTGAGGCCTAGTGCAGATCTAGAATGATGAACATATGATCCAGGCACTAGGATCAGCCTTTTTTGTACCTTTATTCTTATTCAACTCACAACAAATGCAGAAATTATGCTAAGAAACCAGCTTCTATCTCTGTGTGTCAATATCCAAAATACCAGCCCATTATCAGAATGCTTTTTATCTACCTACTATTCCATTTGTTTCAGTCTGTGCATTTTGTTCTGCCAAGATCACAAATCTGTATTGTTCCCATTGTCATGACTAAGCACTTGACCAATGGAGACCACAACCAGTCATATATATTTTTTTTAATTCCATATTCATTCCAACTCAGTAAACTGGTATTTCTGAAACATCCAGAATTTGGTCATTCTATATATTGTTCTGAATTAAAATGAGTAACTGATGAAAAAATCCCTTCTGCACACAAACTTTAAAGAGAGTCCCCAGGCTACCAGTACGCACACTGAAGTCCAGGAAGAATTCGTCCACTGCTTGTCCATACTCTAGCACTGATTGGGGCAACGTGCTTCCTCTAAGCTGCCCAGTACTGATGTACGCCATCTAATCTACCAGGTCTGACATCCCCTTTGTTTGAAGTTCTCAGATTTGTTATCTATAAAATTTATTTTGTCCTTTTTCAATTTTCCTATCTTTTGTCTCATAGAACTGCCAGCGAAACACGACAGGAGAGCACTGCGAAAAGTGTCTGAATGGTTACATCGGAGATTCCATCAGGGGAGCACCCCAATTCTGCCAGCCATGCCCCTGTCCCCTGCCCCACGTGGCCAAGTAAGTTCTAGAGAAAGATGGCCTATCCAGATACTTCTACTGCTCGACACAATTTGTTTCACCCCATCCAGGGTTCTAAGAGTTTTGTACAGTCAAAACTGAGTACATCAAGTTGAGATGAGACTGCAAATGGTACAGGAAAGTTTCTGGCATTAATACACATTTGGGAGAACTGAAGTATTAGCAGTATAGGTGATGACTCTGCTCCTAATATATTGGAGTGCATCATAAGATCAATGAAGTCACACAAATTTTGTAAATGAGTTTAGTTTCATCTTTTCTGGGTTGTCCCATGACATACAGAGACCACAACTTGGTAATGTCAATAAATCTAAAACACTAAATCCACTTCCATTGAGTTGATTTTGAGTCATAGTGACCCTACAGGACTGGGTAGATTCTCCTCATAGGGTTTCCAGGCTGTAAATCTTTTACATCTTTCTTCCCTAGTATGGCTGGTGGGTTCAAACGGCCAACCTTTGGTTAGCAGCCAAGGGCTTTAACTATTTTATTTAAGCACCACGGCTCCTTGTAATGCCAACAGATTTGTTATAATACAATATATTCAGTAGTACTGTTTCTTCTGATTCTCATGGAGTTGAAATTTCCTTGTATGTGGAAGCCAAATAGGCTTTTCAATCAGAATTAGAACACAGATTAACACAATTTATGCATTCAGTCACTCCAGACATACAAGATTTCTACGAAACCTAATCCTTGCTCCTGGATGTATTTTGATTTGAGTGAGAAGTTAAAGAGAATAGACCAGTATCTTAACAGAAATAATGGAATTCATCCAGACATACATGTATAAACCTTGTAGTGAAGGTTGGCAGAAAAGACATGGCTGGCCACTTTATGGGCTTAAAAATGACAGATTTAGAGTTGAAATGGTGTAGTGGGAAGAGCAGAGTCTCTGGGTGGCGCTGTTAACACACTTGGTTACTAACCAAAATGTTAGAGGTTCAAGTCCATCCAGAAAAAAAGACCTGATGATCTATTTCTGAAAAATCAGCCCTTGAAAACCATATGGAGCATAGTTCTACTCTGGCACAATGGGATCTCTATGAAGTGGAACAGATTCAACAGAAAATGAGTTTTTTTGTTGTTTAGTGGAAATGGATCTAGATCCAGTTCCCTGCTTTGTCACATGATAGCTGTGATCTCGGGCAAGTTACTATGTGTGTCTCATTTCCCACGGGCTTTAGAGTCTGGAGAAGTAGATTCAGGTCTTGGTTTCATTCCTTGATTCTTTTATCTGCTTGTAATCTCATCTTTATCCTTAGTAATCAAAGTGGGCATGAGGATTTGTCTCATAAGGTTGTGAGGAGTAAACTATAATAATATGTGTGGAATGTTTGAGTTGGTGCCTTGCAAATGGTAGATGTTGGCTTTACTGAATGCATACTCTATATTTTTAGAGCGCATTTTGCTTGCTCTATGTCAAGCATTGTTCTAAGTACTTAGATATAATACTTATATAGTTGGTAACTATTGCAAAGATTAAATTAAATAACTCATATAAAATTACAAATCTCTATCCCTCTCTCTCAAATACATATACACACAAAAAAAACACACACACACATATTCATAAAGAGAAAAGAAAGAAGATGACAACTAGATTTATCCCAATCCTTTTTCTTAATTGAAAACCAATATCAAATAACATTTTACCTAATAGCTTGGGATTTGTTCGAATCTTCTGATGAGTTTAACAGTCAGTGAAAAAGGCAGACATTTAATAGCCCCATTTTTCTTCAGAAGACATTAAACTGCCTCAGCACTTGCTTTGTGATTTTTCACATCTGATAATATTAATAATGTGTGTAAAATGGATGGTAGAGATAGTGAGAGTAGAAAACTCAAATATTAAATGTTCTGTTATGGGCATATTAAATGTAAATATGCCCAGATTTATGAGGCCACTCTACCTCATCTAGGTGTATCCTTTAACTGTTCATTAATATTCTGCTCTCAAATATTAGGCATACACATGTCTAATATTGTTGGGGTGTTTGTGTGTGTGGAGCAAGTGTCCCAGGGCAGGCTGCTGTAAGCTATCCCAGGAGCAGTGGAAGGTGGGTATTTGCATGAATAGAGCAAGGAAAAGAAGTCCACAAGAGCCAAAATATGACCTTGATTATATTCCTCCTGAATTTAGAGACCGTCTAAAGAATAGATTTGACACATTGAACTCCAGTGACCAAAAACCAGAGGAATTGTGGGATGACATCAAAAGCATCATCCATGAAGAAAGCAAAAGGTCATTAAAAAGACAGGAAAGGAAGAAAAGATCAAAATGGATGTTAGAAGAGACTCTGAAACTTGCCCTTGAACAGAGAGTTGCTAAAGCAAATAGAAGAATCAACAGGATAAAAGAGCTGAACAGAAGATTTCAAAGAGAAACTCAAGAAGACAAAGCCAATTTTTATAATGAAATGTGCAGACTTGGAGTTAGAAACCATAAGGGAAGAATACGCTTAGCATTTCTCAAGCTAAAATAATTAAGGAAACAATTTAAGCCTTGAACTGCAATATTGAAAGATTCTGTGTGCAATATGTTGAATGATGTAGGAAACATCAAAAGAAGATGGAAGTAATACACAGAGTCACTGTACCAAAAAGAATTGGTCGATGTTCATCCATTTCAGGAGGTGGCATATGATGGAGAACCAATGGTATTGAAGGAAGAAGTTGAAGCTGCACTGGAGGAGTTGGTGAAAAACAAAGATCCAGGAATTGACAGAATACCCATTGAGATGTTTCAACAAACACATGCTCCACTGGAGGCACTCCCTCAGCTATGCCAAGAGATTTAGAAGATAGCTACCTGGCCAAATGACTGGAAGAAATCCATATTTGTACCCATTCCAAAGAAAGGTGATCCCACAGAATATAGAGATTATCAAACAATATCATACCCAAGTAAAATCTTACTGAAGATAATTCAAAAATGGTTCCAGCAGTATATTGACAGAGAACTTCCAGAAATTCAAGCTGGATTCAGAAGAGGACTTGGAGCAAGGGAGATCATAGCTGTCAGATGGATCTTGGCTCAAAGCAAAGAATACCAGAAAAATGTGGTTTCAATTACCTAGTGCTGCTCTAACAGAAGATACCACAAATGGGATGGCTTTAACAAACAGGAGTTTGTTCTTTCACAGTTTGGAGACTTTAAGTCTGAGTTCAAAGTGCCAGGCTCTAGGGGTTGGATGAAAGCCCCTCAACCTAGGGCTTTGGCTCTGCCTCCTGCTTCCAGTGCACTGAAGCAAGAGGCTTTTCTTCACTCAGACAGCTGCTAGCTGCTGAGACTGACAAGCCCAGGGTTGACAAGGGGGTACTGCATGGTTTAAAATCAAGGAGTGAGTGTGTCAGGCTTCTTTCCTTTAATCACACTTATTCATTGTGTTTGCTGAGGAAATAATCTGAGAAGCTGGACTATATGAGAAGAACATGGCATCACAATCGAAGGAAGACTCATTAACAACCTGCAATATGCAGACAACACCAAAGGGCACAGGCCTGATGTTACCAAACCACACAGCAGTCCATTCATTCAAGTCCATTGAAAGTCCCCAGGTTAGCAGACCATGGCAGGCTGCTGAATAACAATTCAGCTACTTGCAGGGTTCAAGCGTGCCATAAGCTAGAGACTGTTTCCCAAGGCTTCTCCTTATATACAGGAAGCAGACCACATCCCTAAGGCAGCTACTCAGCTGCTCACAGTAGATTCCACTATGGAGTTGATTACCAGTCTCATGATGGGTAATGCTACATCCAGCTGCCCAGCACTCAACCAGGCCCAGCCAAGTTGACACACAAACTTAACTACCACAGATGTTTACTTGTGTTCTATTGACTATGCAAAAGCATTTGGTTGTGTGGATCATAACAAATTATGGATAACATTGAGAAGAATGGGAATTACAGAACACTTCATTGTGCTCTTGAGGAACCTGTACATAGACCAGGAGGTTGTCATTCGAACAGAACAAGGGGACACCGCATGGTTTAAAATCAAGAAGGGAGTGTGTCAGGCTTCTTTCCTTTCACCATACTTATTCAATGTGTTTGCTGAGGAAATAATCTGAGAAGCTGGACTATATGAGAAGAACATGGCATCACAATTGGAGGAAGACTCATTAACAACCTGCGATATGCTGATGGCACAACTTTGCTTGCTGAAAGTGAAGATGACTTGAAGCACTTACTGATGAAGATTAAAGACTACAGTCTGCAGTATGGATTACACCTCAATATAAAGAAAACAAAAATCCTCACAACTAGACCAATAAGCAGCATCACGATAAATGGAGAAAAGATTGACGTTGTCAAAGATTTCATATTACTTGGTTCTATAATCAACACCAACGGAAGCAACAGTCAAAACACCAGATGACATATTGCATTGGGCAAGTCTGTTGCAAAAGACCTCTTTCAAGTGCTGAAGAGCAAAGATAGCTCCTTGAAGACTAAGATGCACCTAACCCAAGCTATGGAATAAGGAAGACTGAAGAAGAGTTAATGCATTTCAGTTGTGGTGTTGCCAGAGCATGCTGAAAGTACCATGGACTACTAAAGAGCTAACCTACCTGTCCTGGAAGAAGTGCAGCCAGAATGCTCCTTAGAAGCAAGAACAGCCAGACTTCATCTCACTTGCTTTGGTCATGTTATTAGAAGGGACCATTCTCTGGAGAAGGATGTCATGTTTGGTAAGGTGGAAGATCAACGAATAAGGGGAAGGCCCTCAACAAGATGAACTGACACAGTGGCTGCAGCGATGGGCTCAGGTATAATAGGGATCACGAGGCTGGCACAAGATTGGGCAGTGTTTTGTTCTGTTGTACGTAAGGTCGCTATGAGTCAGAGCCGACTTGATGACACATAACAACAACAACAACAAACAACAGCGTGTCTAATGAAATGTTTGGCATGCCTCTCACTTGCCATGGAATAGTTATTTTATGAAATATATTTACATTCTATTAAATACATATTAGAAAATGTCAGATTATTTTGGTAAAGATTTGAGCCTGTCAAAACTCAAGTACCTACTTCCTAATAATAAAAGGTTTCACTCATTCTTCCATATAAATGAAGATGTTGTGTAGCATCATCTACTCAGAAAAGGTTTACAGATTTTGAGCTGCAGTTTTTTTAGACAGTAACGGATGAATTAGAAAGGTGGTCCACATGGCTCCTCCTAATTGTGCTGCCCTAACAATGATCTTTTGTCCCATTCACATGACAAGACTTTCTTATCTACATTATCTGATATTGGTGTCTTAAGATATGAGATTTTTTGGACTTCCTTCATTATGGACTGAGAAGTCTTATCTACATTCAATCAATAAATATTTTTTGAATACTTATTATGTGCCAGTCATGTACTAGTCGCTGGTAACATGGCAGTAAATTGTCAAAAAAATGCTGCCTTCAATAATATAATAATGGATTTTGAAGGTCCCAGGAGCTCTGGTAGCATAGTGCCTAAGGCACTTGACTGCTAACCAGAAGGCTGGCGGTTCAAACCCACCAGCCACTCCTCGAAAGGAAGGTTGGGCATTCCTACTTCCGTAGTGATACTGCCTCAGAAACCCAAGGAGAGCTCGCTATGAGTCGGGCCGACTCGATGGCAAACAACAACAACAACAACAACAGAGCAAATTAACTGTTGAGCTAGATTACCCAGTATTTCAGTTGAGTAAGAAACTCTTTTGAAGGCTGTTATGAACTCTTTCATAATAGCAGTAGCAGAATAATAGCAGTAGCTATTATTTCATAATAGCAATAAAGCAGAAACCTACCAGCAGAATAATGAGCCTCCTGTCCTGAAGGAGGAACTAGTTTTCACAGTCATCTAGGGACACCATTTCTACCCATATTCTTTCTCTGTGTGTGAATGGATCCCAAGTTCAAAAGTGGTTGAGGGACTTAGGAAATGAGCTCTATATTCACAGATATGAAAACTGAAGTCTCAGTAGTGCAGACTGGAGGTTGAAAAACTTGCTGAAAATTATACCAAAAAAAACAAAAAGGAGTCACTTATAACGAAAGTTATGTTGTAGTGGGAAGAAGTTAGCACGAGTGTGAGATATTTGCTGTTTTCTCTGTGGTAACAATAGCTCTACTTTCCTTTAAGGGAAAACCTGGCTACAAAAAAAAAAAAAAAAAATAGTAATCTGTGGTCAGAGATCGGGTCGAATTTGCCAAGATCCTATAAAGTTTTGTAGCCTTTGATCTGGCATTATTGATTTAGTTAACCATCTTGAATACTATTCAAATACCTCATCAAAAATCAAGAACCCTATTGCCTCTTTCCATTGTTGCTAGATACCTCTTTATACTTTTTAAAAAATGCATATTGTTACTTTCTGGACATCAAAGTGCCTAGGACTTTTATTTAGAACCCCAAAAGGAGCCTATTATGGAATCTGAAGTACACTTTGAAAGCTCCAGTAGTTGAGTCTGTAGACCCAGGATCTCGAATTTGGGGTTTCCAGGTACAATGGCCATATCAGGAAGTGAAGGAAATGATGTTTTACAGAGTGAAACAAAGTGCTGAGTCTATTTCTCTTTAAGGTCCCTCAGGGTTTTCTAATAGCAGAAGACTCCCTGCCACTAGAAGGAGACGCCACAGTGGTTAGAGTGGGCTGAGAGAAGCGCTGTGTTTTCATTTCCATAGCCACAAAAAGAAAAAGAAAAACATAAACCTTCAATGCTGATGAGAAACAAAAGAAAACACTTAGTGACTAGTATTGCCTCTGAAGCTCCCACCACTGATACCAGTGGTCACATGCTTGTTCCCAGGGACCATTCACACGAGGTTTATTTATTTAGTTTGGGGCTGGCCAGACATCCTCCCTGTCTACCAGTAGCTACGGTAATCTCTCCAGTTAAGGAAAATGTCATCTGTTTGAAACAGCAGGACATCAGCTAAAGGCAGATGACTCCAGACACCAGCAGATGTTTCAGCCCTTCAAGCCTTGGGCAGGCTGCTGGGTGGAACATCTTCAAAGAAAAGATGCAAGGGCTCTATCTGCTCTTGTTCTGGACTCTGAAACTTGCAATGTTTCCTAAAGGAGGCTAAGGCATAAGAACAAGCAAAATAAAGGGTAAAAGGCCAAAGAAATGTAATTTTGCTGGAATGTCTTTCCCAAACTGTTAGAGAAAATAAATTGTGGGTATTGCCTTTCACTGAGAAGCACATTGTTTTCTGACTGGTTTTATAAATGTCTTCAAACCAAGCACACATATCCATTTGCTGTCCTCCAAAGACCATTAGGGTAGAATTGCTGATGTCTGCAGGAACATGAGAGCAGCAGGTCACACTCCATTGATTGTACCTAAGCCAAAGCTAATCTAAAAGTCTTTAAAATTTTTACCTACTTTCATATATTGGATGGATTCATTTATCGATATGGAATTTTCTGAACATGTGGGGAGCAATACTCCCTTTCCCCTGCCTTAAAAATTAGGGTAGTTATTTTTTCTGCTTAATATTATTTTTTACTGCTTTTTTTTTTTTTTTTTTTGGATCCTGTGCCCTATTTTTATTATCTCAGAAAAAAAAAATAAATAAATAAAAAAGGAATAATCAAGAGCAGAGATCTAGTGGACTAAAATTCTTAGTCTATAGATTCAATTTCTTGCTTGAGTACTTGCTGTGGTTTTGATCAACTTAGTCGGTTTCTGCATCCTTTATTCCTGATCTTTAAGATACCCATGAAAGAAATTAAGGGTCTATGGAGAAGATTATATAATATAGTTTAGAAATGGTTCCTGACCTTTACGAGTAAAAGAGATCTAAAGCAGAAGAAAAAAAATGGGAGCGAGGGGAGTAGGTGAGTGATACATGCAGTCAACTTTGAAATGTATATTTAGAAAGTGGCGGAGATAAGAGGAAATTCCAGTATAAATCTAAAACTACAGGTAAAATTTGATTTTATTTCTGAGTTTAGAATATGTGCTTTAAACTTGTACTTAAAAAAACAAACAAACAAGCATATAACTGATGTTCTGAAAATTCCCATTGAGTCAAGCAAAAACAATGAAGCCCAAGCCCCTCCATGGAGAATTAACTAAGGTAGACCTGAGAAATGGTTCCACCAATAAAGTGGCATTTTCTACCTGGGCCTACTGTTCTGTAAGGAGCTCTGGTAGAGAAGTGGTTAACCATTTGGCTGCTAATCAAAAGGTCAGTGGTTCCAACCCACCAGCTGCTCTGTGGGAGAAAGATGAAAAGGTCTGCTTCTGAAATTTTTACAGCCTTGGAAACCCTGTGGGGGCAGTTCTACTCTTTCCTGTAGGGTCACTATGAGATAGTATTGATTCGATGCCAGTGAGGTTTTGTACTGTTCTACACTTACCTGAAAGGAAGAGGACTTCATTTAATTCAAGCAAATGATCCGTTAGAACTTGAAAGGTAGCATAATAGGATGGTCTATCAAAAGTTAAGACAAAAGCTTGGATCTAATCAAAAGTTTAGGCAATATCCACAGTGATGCATGGAATCGACTCCTTATATTCTGTTAAATTCTAGTTTTGCAGACTCGTGTTATAGAAAAAATGGAGCTGTTCGGTGTATGTGTAAAGAGAACTATGCTGGACCCAACTGTGAAAGGTAAGCTAATAAGTCTCTCTTTTCTGTGTCAGAAAATAGAAGCTTTCTGTTTCGTACACTCATCAGCTTTGCCATACTCCCATTCAGTAGGTCTGTAAGTTGGTAAATTAAGAAGGTGAGGGACTGCATTTCAGAACACCTTGGGAAAATTTCCCCAAACCCCATACCCTAAATATAACTATAATAATATGCTTCCTGGAGTCAGGGCCATATCTCAAGGTAAAGAAACAGAGAAAGAAGAAATTGAGTAGGTGTGTTTTGCTAAGATTCTGTAGACAGATTTGATAGCACTCTGCTTTCTCTCCACCACTGAGAACTGTACTACAATTAATGTTTGCTTGTCGTTGTTGTTGTTGTTGTTATGTGCCGTCGAGTCAAATCCGACTCATAGTGACCCCTCCTTGGGTTTCCGAGGCAGTATTACTATGGAAGTAGGATTGCCCAACCTTCCTTCCAAGGAGTGGCTGGTGGATTTGAACCACCAGCCGTCTGGTTAGCAGGCAAGTGTCTTAGCCACTATGCTACCAGACAGCATTAATAAATAAATAAAAGAGTGAGCCTTCCTTGGTAAATGAAAAGTGAACCTTCCAACAGACAATCCATTTTAAAAAGCACAACAATCTTTTATTTGGGAGCTCTGGTGGCATAAAGCCCAAGGTATTTGACTGCTAACCAGAAGGCTGGAGGTTCAAACCCACCAGCCACTCCTCAGAAGGAAGGTTGGGCAATCTACTTCTGTACTGATACTTTGTCAGAAATCCAAGGAGGGGTTGTTATGAGTCGGATCCAACTCGACAGCGGTGGGTTTTTTGGGTTAACCTTTTATTTAACACGAAGTTTCTAGAATGTGCATTTAACACACTCTGAGGCAGGATCTCTATGGAAGTAGATTGCTCAGTCTGCCTTCCAAGGAGTGACTGGTGGGTTTGAATCAACAGCCTTCTGGTTAGCAGTCAAATGCCTTAGGCACTACACCTTCAGAGCTCCCACTTCACCACTGTTGCTGTTGCTATGTGCTGTCCAGTCGGACCCAACTCATAGTGACCCCTCCTTGGTTTTCCGAGGTGGTATCACTACAGAAGTAGATTGCCCAACCTTCCTTCCAAGGAGTGGCTGGTGTATTTGACCTGCCAGGTTTCTGGTTAGCAGTCAAGTCTTAGGCATAAAAGTTAACCAAATTCCATAAGATTTTGGATTTTCTGAATGCTTGTGTGCCATTTACACATAGCAACCCTTCTAAATTGTAAGCTTTGCTCATATAAGAGAGACATTGGCCACTAAGGATGTGAGTCTTCCTGCTGAATGATTTCTTGCTAAAACATTTCTCATTCTCTCCATCTTGTCAGCTGCTCACAGTTTTCTAAATTAAAGCAGGTTTTGCTAAGAGTCTCACGGGTCTTCTTGTTTTCAATAGAACGCCATTAACATTAGCCTTACCATTGTGTAAGCAGCTAAACCATGTGTGGTGCCATAAAAACCGGGAGGGAAGGGCCAAGACACTCTCATCAAAGATGAGGTAGAACATCTGCAGTGTATTTGCCTCCGAAACAGCAAGCTCACAGCTGCACCTGAGGATGGCTCCCAAGCAGACGGCTTAAAATTTAAGCCTTAAACTAAGCAATCTTGCTTCTAAAAAAAATATGCTCCACCTCTCAAGAGTAGTTCTGGAACTCTTTCCACAGCCACAGTGTCAGTGGTAGAGACGATCTCTACACTTGGAGAGTTAGATTGATAGTTGCTGTGGAGTCGACAACCTTATGTACAGCAGAATGAAACAATGCTCAGTCCTACATTAACCTCACAACTGCTGGCATGTCCACATCCATTGTTGCAGCTACTGAGGATCTCTCTCGCCCTAGCTGGCCCTCTGCTTCACCAAACATGATGACCTCCTCCAGAGATTAATCCCTTCTGATGATATGTCCAGAGCAAGCAAGCAGAGCAATGTTCTCTTTTGCGCCATAAGGTTTCATGGGGTAATTTTTGGAAGTAGATCCCCAGGCCTTTCTTTCTAATCTGTTTTAGCCAGAAGCTCCACTGAAACCTGCTGCTATTTCACATACCAGAGTTATAGCTTCCAGCAACATAGCAACATGCAAGCCATCACAGTGCAACTGACAATTGGAAGGCATTGTTATTACAACTGTCACATGTGTAAAAATATGGCTAATTCTTTTACTAAAAGAGTTTTTATTAAAGGGTTGTGATTTTATTTTCTTTTTTCTGTAATGGCAGAGAAAAAGGGAGAACTGAGGGCCCCTATAAACAGCCTCCACCAGAAGAAATGGATAAGATTAACCAATTACCTTCAGATAACTAATGTTTGAGACACACTCATTTAGTATTTCTTTAAGTAAGGACTTAGGAGCCGGAGGCACCTAATTCACTGCTCGGTGGGGTTCTGAGAGGATTGTTAATCAGCCATGAATGAAGCTTTCTCTCCTTAATGTCTGAGGTTAAACTCATTTTAGTCTGGTAATGATTGGGCAGTGTTAGCAGCTAATGGGTGTTGGATGACTCCTGTGAGGGGAGTTAATGGCTGTAAGCAGGCTGTAAGCTGTCCTGCTGAGCAATTACGGATTCTCTCAGAAATGAAGTCAGCTCACCCCTATGGTCTCAGCCCTGCAGAGTAAACTGGGGTGCAGATAAGGGTTCTGTCAGCAGCACTTAGGGGACATGCTCCACTTTCTGCATGGGCTTATACGTGGTAAATCCACGGCCCACAGTAGAGGCTCACAGCACTTGTCATTGTACATTAAGTCTGGGTCTGACCTGGTGTTTATCCTGGACTTGGCAATAGTAGGATCAAGGTAAGAGCACCAATTCTTAGAGAGATAGAAGTGGAGTAGTTAAAAGCTTAGAGTCAACCTGGCAGGGTTTATATCTAAGTTCCAGCTCAATTTATTTGACTTCTCTAGCTCCAAATTTCCACATCAGCAGAATGGAGTACCCATCTCATAGGACTGTTGTGAGTTAACAATGAAGTTTTTAGTATGGTGCATGGCAATTAATAAACGTTCAATAAGAAGTAACTGGTCAATGTTCAGTTTCTGCTATGGGCAGAATGTGTGCTTTGGACAAGTTGGTTCATTTCCCTAAATTTACTTTCCCTTGCTTGAAATTCTGACTTAGAACTAAATGTTGTTGTTGTTGCTGTTATGTGCTCTCGAGTCGGACCCGACTCATAGCGACCCCTCCTTGGGTTTCCGAGGCAGTATCACTACGGAAGTAGGATTGCCCACCTTCCTTCCAAGGAGTGGCTGGTGGGTTTGAACCGCCAGTCTTCTGGTTAGCAGTCAAGTGCCTTAGCCACTTTGCTACCAGAGCTCGCTAGTGCCATTTATTGATTGTCTGCTATGTTCTAGGTGTTTTACATTAATCATCTCTCAGCCTTATAAACATTCCATATTTTGTTATTTTGCACATGGGAAACTGAGGTAAAAAGAAGTGATGGTGCTTGTCTAAAGTATTTTCACTGCTAGTTGGGAAAACCAAGATTAAAAGTCTGGATTCTTTCCTTGGCCCCATACTAATTTTCCCAAATGTCTTCTGAAATACTTTCTATTTTAAACCTTGAATTAATGAATTAGATGAGCCTCTGGTGTGCTGGAAAAAAATATGAATCTCCTACTCATGTTATCAGAAGGGACCATTCCCTGGAGAAGGATGTCATGCTTGGTAGGGTGGAGGGTCGACGAAAGAGGGGGAGGCTTTCAACGAGATGGATTGACATGGTGGCTGTAATGATGGGCTCAAGTATAGCAGGGATCATGGAGCTGGTGTGGGATCGGGCAGTGTTTCTTTCTGCTCTGGATGGGGTCGCTATGAGTCGGAAATGACGCGATGGCACCTAACAACAACAACAACTAGACTCTCTTGGACAGGAAGCTGCATCTACAAACGTCAGCTTCCCTTCTAAGCCCCTCCTCCATATGGGGGGAAAGACCCTTCAAACAACTTTTTCTCCTCCTCCCTTTTGTATAACCTCTCTCACATTCTACTCCTTTTAAAGGAAATGCATTGAGGTCTTTTACACCAAAAATTAACCTTGGAATCCCAGGGACTTTTCTTCAAAGTGGAAATTACCATGTTAGGTCTTCGCCATAAATGAAAACAGCAGATGGGTGGAGGAGGTCAGGCTACAAATACATCTAAGACCCGTTCCTTTATTGTCAAGGAAGTTTCCAAGCTAGAAGAGGAAACAAACAAGGCAAAACATACATAAATAAATGCTAAATAAAAGGAAGGCAACCATGAGTGGTCCAAATATTTAACATGCTCAGCTGCTAACGGAAAGGTCAGAGGTTCAAGTTTACCCAGCACCACCTTGGAAGAAGTGATACACTTACCAAAACTCAGTCAATGAAAACACTATGGAGCATGACTTTACCATGAGTCAGAATCTTTTCGATAACAGCTCGTTTTTGCTGTTTTTTAAACAGAGATACAAGCAAAGTCTGTTCAGAAATATAGTGGAAGGAGTGGTTTCTTTCCCCTAGAGGTGCTGGATCATCCAAGAGGAGATGACCTCAGTTGCTTTTGATTTGTGCTTGACCCTGAGACTCCACTAAGTGCAAGGTTCTGTTTTAACAGCCAAGTTGTCAGAGTTAAGCTTCATCTAATCTGTATTTTTAAGTATATTTGTGAACTTAGACCTCATCATGGAAACTTTTCAAAATAAGCGCCTGATTTATGTGGATGTCTCTTTCAAACAAAAATTAAAATTATACAAACCAAGAACTCTATGTATTTCTGTACTAGGGTTTAAAACCAATTCATTCTGGTGAGAACTCCTGCTGAGAATTTGCATTTCCACCCCAGTATCAGGAGAGCTCTGGTAGCATAGTGCCTAAGGCACTTGACTGCTAACCAGAGGGCTGGCGGTCCAAACCCACCAGCCACTTCTAGGAAGGAAGATTGGGCAATCTACCTCTGTAGTGATACTGCCTTGGCAACCCAAGGAGGGGTCACTCTGAGTCGGGTCTGACTCGACAGCACATAACCACAACATCATGAATCAGAATCTACAGTTTAGCAAGATTCCCAGTGATTCTCACATATACGTAAGAACAACTGCAGAAGGATGTAATAGATAAGAATCGCCTGGGAATCTTGTTAAACTATAGATGATTCTGATTCAGTATCTAGGGTGGAAATGTAGATTCTCAGCAGGGAGTTGAACCAGAATGAACCAGTTTCAAGCCCTATTCTGTACTTAATAGATTATTTAATCAAGCAGTAGTTCTGAAATTTGACTGTGTCTAAGTATTTTCTAGAATCCTTTGGATTTCAGAGTCCTCCACACCACCCTTTATGCCCCATTGAAAAAGAATGGGGTAGGCCTGGGAGTTCATAGTTTGATCTCTGTTGGGTTCTAATGCAGCCATTCCTCTCCCTGCCTTGTGAACTGAAGTTCTAGCCTTCCATAGTGTGTAATATAAAACAGTGTTTTTCACACTGCAAATCTGAGAGCCCTTCAGAAATCCTCAGAAATATTCACAGAAGTTCATGAGTTCTCAATAAAGTTTTTCTTAATTTTGTGTTTGATTTCAATGGTAATCTTGAAAACACATTAATTTAAACATGTCTAGACCTTCTGGTAGCATAGTGGCTAAGGCACTTGACTGCTAACCAGAAGGGTGGCGGTTCAAACCCACCAGCCACTCCTCGGAAGGAAGATGGGGCAATCTACTTCCCTAGTGATACTGCCTCAGAAACCCAAGGAGGGGTCACTATGAGTCGGGTCCGACTCCACGGCACATAACAATAAGACCTTCAGTAGTAGTACTTTATAACAGAGATATCTACCTCGAAGCAAAAGAGAAGATAAAAGGACCAACTTTGTCAGGGACACATTATGGACAATTGAAGGGCAAATGGCATGCCCTCAAGGGGAGCCATAAAAAAATAACAATTTCACAGCAAAAATTGGTGAGAGATATGATTCATCACATAGTGCATGGCAGATTATGCAGGCTGAACTCAGAAGATCTTGTACAAAGGTCATTCTGTAACAGGACAACATCACTTACTGCCTTAGGTTAATGTTCATTTGAATTTGATTAGTTTTGTAGTTTTCTGTTTGTTTTATTTGAACATTTATTTTGGTTTTAAAGATGTGTAAAAGCCATAGACATAAGAATTTTCTACCTGGTTTTGTGAATATTTAAAGATAATTTAAATGAACACTAGAGAGGTTATTCTATAAAAATGTTTTCCTTTAAGAAGGCCATATTACACACAAGTTTGAGTAAGAGTAGTCTAAAACATAAAGCCTGATCTTCTTACTCTGCACGTCAAACATCTCAAATGCCAGCCTGCCTTGTTCTCACAGTAAGGTTCCTGATGTTTCTTAGCATTCTTTGACTCCTGCCTATCTCTTCCCCAAAGTCTTTTCCTCCCCTGACACTCTAAACTCCAATGTTGGACATATACCCTTATTTAAAAACAGTCCTATGAGGGTACCATTTTTATCCTTATTTAAGGAAGAAACAGACACTATGTATCTATCTCCAGTATTAGGTTATGAGCTTTTGGACAACAAAAGTAGTACTGATTCATTTTTCTCTTCCTCATCTCATCACAGCAATTGGCACATGGTAGACAGTAATGTTTGTTTAAGTAATACATTTTAAAGATGAGGAACCTGAGACACAGAGATAAGAGGAGACTTACTTAAGCCCACGTATTGACTGTTAACCAGAAGCCTGGAAGTTCAAATCCACCAGCCACTCCTCAGAAGGAAGATGAGGCAATCTACTTCCGTAGTGATACTGCCTCAGAAATCCAAGGGGGGTCGCTATGAGTCGGGTCCGACTCGACGGCACATAACAACAACAACAACAATTGGTTAATGATAAATTCAAATCCCAGAATCAGGACTTGCAATGTTCAGTCTACACTTTTCAAATGATACAGTCATATGATCTCTATGCCTCATTATTCCACATGGCCTATCATGAAAGTTGCCATAATACACTTTCATCCATTCAGTTCTAAAGAATGTATTTTTGTGGTGAAGTGAGAGACATGCCAAGACTTTATAACTGTTCGTGATGTGTATCTTGTTGCTTAAGCAAAAAACAGGCAAGAGGAGTGGGGCAAAAATAAAGCAAATCTGAGGTGACCTTAAAACCCTAACTAGAAGGGCAGAATCATCATCAGAGATGATGTTGATGACAATGATGAAGGCATTTGACTGCTCACCAGAAGGCTGGTGGTTCAAATGCACCAGCTACTCCTTGGAAGGAAGATTGGGCAGTCTACTTCTGTAGAGATACTACTTCAGAAACCCAAGAAAAAGTCACTATGAGTCTCATTGACTCAATGGCAGTGAGGATTTTTTTTTAGTTTTGAAGAATCAGTAGGGAAGAAGAAGGAGAAGAATACACTGCATTTATTGAGATTTAGTAGGATTTAGGGATAGATGAGTCAGTCTGCTTCTATAAAGATTTACAGCCTTGGAAACTTTATGGAGCGTTTCTACTCGGCCCTATAGAGTCACTACGGGTCTGAATCAGTTCAGTGGCAATGGACTTTTAGTTTAGGGACATGGTCTGATTCTCTCTGAAGGCACGAAGTTTTTCAACATAAGCCTCAGCCCTGATTTCTATATAATATTCTTCCCATGCTCCCTGTTGTTGTTGTTGTTGTTAAGTGCCGTCGAGTTGGTTCTGACTCATAGCGACCCCATGCACAGCAGAACAAAACACTGCCCGATCCCGCACCAGCCCCACAATCCCTGCTATACTTGAGCCCATCGTCGCAGCCACCGTGTCAATCCATCTCGTTGAAGGCCTCCCCATCTTTCGTCGACCCTCCAGCCTACCAAGCATGACATCCTTCTCCAGGGAATGGTCCCTTCTTACAACATGACCAAAATAGGTGAGACAAAGTCCGGCCATTCTTGCTTCCAAGGAACATTCTGACTGCACTTCCTCCAGGACAGATCTGTTAGTTCTTTTAGCAGTCCATGGTACTTTCAGCATTCTCCACCAGCACCACAACTCAAAAGCATCAACTCTTCTTCGGTCTTCCTTATTCATTGTCCAGCTCTCACATGCATACGAGGAGACTGGAAATACCATGGCTTGTGTCAGGCGCAACTTAGTCCTCAAGGAGATATCCTTGCTCCTCAGCACTTGAAACAGTTCCTTCGCGGTTGACTTTCTCAATGCTACACGTTATCTAATGTCCTGACAGCTGCTTCCATTGGCATCGATTGTAGAACCAAGCAACATGAATTCTTTGACAACCTCAATCTTCTCTCCATTGATTGTGATGCTGCTCATTGGTCCAGTTGTGAGGATTTTTGTTTTCTTTATATTGAGACGTAATCCATACTGCAGACTGTATTCTTCAACCTTCATCAGTAGGTGCCTTAAGTCATCCTCACTTTCAGCAAGCAAAGTTGTATCGTCTGCATATCTCAGGTTGTTAATGATTCTTCCTCCAATCCTGATACCACGTTTTTCTTCATATAGTCCAGCTTCTCGGATTATTTGCTCAACATATAGATTGAATAAATGTGGAGAAAGGATACAACCCTGACGCACTCCCTTCTTGACTTTAAACCATGTAGTGTCCCTTTGTTCTGTTCGAACAACAGCCTCCTGGTCAAGGTACAGATTCCTCATGAGTACAATCAAGTGCTTGGGAATTCCCATTCTGCTCAATGTTATCCATAATTTGTCATGATCCACACAATCAAATGCCTTTGCATAGTCAATAAAACACAAGTAAACATCTTTCTGGTATTCTTTGCCTTGAGCCAAGATCCATCTGACAACAGCTATGATATCCCTTGTTCCACGTCCTCTTCTGAATCTGGCTTGAACCTCTGGAAGTTCTCTGTCAATATACTGCTGCAAACGTTTCTGAATGATCTTCAGTAAGATCTTACTTGCGTGCAATATTAATGAATGTTAATACCATGTTCCCCACTCTCTGCCATACCTCACTTTTCCTCCAGCTTTCTGAGTTCTGGTCCTGTGACTTCAAATGATTTATTTACCTTTTCCTAGTCATATACTCTGTTTTTCTTTTTTTTTAATTGTGATTTGGGTGAAGATTTACAGAGCAAATTCACTCTCCATACAGCAGTTCACATATACTTTGTCTTCTGTCATTGACCACAGTTTACCACAATGCAACAGCTCCCCTCTCCCTTCCTCCCCATAGTTACCACTTCCCAGTGTCCATCCTTCCATACTCTCCTGTCCCCTGAGCTATCTCCCTTCCTTTTCCCATGATTGTTCTCTCCAGGGCATGTGTCTACTTGAGGTAAATGTTCAACTCACATGCCTGTACGTTGTTTGGCTGGAAACCACAGGTGTGGGTTCAATTCCAGACCTGAAGGGCAGCTAGGGGCCATAGTCTCAGTGGTTCCACCAGGCTCTATTGGACCAGCAAACCTGGTCCTCACCTTTTTTTTTTTTTTTCCCCCTCCAAATGATTTTGAGTTTTGTTCCACATTGTTCTCCTTCTCTATCCAGGATATCCTACATCCCTTCCAAGTGGATGACAGTGGTAGCCGGGCACCATCTAGTTCTTCTGGTCTCGTAGTTGTATAGGTTACAGATTAGATGGTGTACCAGTCATGGGGACTGATTGTTTCCATTAATTTTGGTTTTCTTCTTTCTTCTTTGCTCTTGACGAGGAGATATACTCTGTTTTTCAAAGAGAAAAAGCGTGTCTATATAATCTACTATGTAACAGCTACTAATCAAAAAGTTGGCACTTAGAATCCACTCAAGGGTGCTGCAGAAGAAAGTCTTGGCAATCTGTTACAGCCAAGAAAATGCAGTGGAGCTTAGTGCTACAATAGAATACATGGGGTCACCATGAGTAGGAATTGACTCAACATTGGTTTAGTTGTTTGCTTGTTTGTTTAATGTAACAGGTGCTTTTTTACATTATCTTATTTAATCTTTTTGACCAGAAGAGAGGTTGATCAGAGGTAGATCCTACCATCCCAGTATTGTTGTTGTTATGTGCCATCGAGTCAAACCTGACTCATAGCAACCCCTGTTTGGGTTTCCAAGGTGGTATCACTATGGAAGTAGACTGCCAACCTTCCTTCCGAGGAGTAGCTGGTGGGTTTGAACCATCAGCCTTCTGGTTGGCACTCAAGTGCCTTAGGTACTATGCCACCAGAGCTCCCATCCCAATATGACATCTACAGAATGATACCTATCCCAGAAAGGCTTCTTTGTCACCAGGACCAAGAGTTTGACAACTGTATGACCCTGAGAGAAGAAGAAGAGAAAGAGCAGAGGAGAGAAGAACTCCAAAAATTCCCCAAACAGTAGTTTTTAATGAAAGCCATGGGGTTTTTTTCCAAAAAAAAAAAAAAAAACATATTTTTTTTTCTATTTTGCCTAAAAATATAATTGAAATTATAAAGTTCATATGCCACAATTTTTCATTTACACTACAAATTTATCAGTTCTATTTTCCTTAAATGAAATAAGTCATTAGTCAAATTAGAAATGAGATAATGGAAGAATGAAAATAGGACCAGGCTACTGGGTGTTTTATATGCTGTGTTAATAGCTTTTCAGAGCAGGAATTGGGACATAGATAGCATTTGATTATTATTTAGCTTTTCAGGGCAGGAACTGGGCACATAGTGTTTGGTTATTCAACTTTCATTATTTGATTAATTAGTTAATTAATTAATGCCAAACTTAAGACCAATTCACTTGGAATTTCAAAACAGATTTGAGCTCTATAGAATTGAGCAAATCATTTTGCTTCTCTGGTCTCTAGTTTTCTCATCAATAAAAGTAGGGGTTCCTAGTGAGCTTTGAATATGTAGATCTTCCTATGCTCAGTCTGTAAAATCTACAGGGTCTGCTGTTTGACTATGACTCCAGAGGTACCTCTGATTCTACCACCAAAAGATGATTGAAACTCAATGTAATTCAAAGTAGGTTCCCATTGTGATTGAGATTCTTAACTTGTAAAATAGTTTGGTTCTTCTCTTGTGGAAGATCAGGAGACAACTTATAGAAACCAAGTGTTGTGGAATTAAATAGTGAAAGGAAAGTGTAAATTTGGGAAGGTAAATGTGAATTTGGTTTTTTGGTTTTTTGATTTGGGAAAGCCCTTCAACCCCTGGAATTCAGGATTCCCAGCTACACATTGAGAAAGCAGGACTGGGTCCCATTTTGCTGTGCCTAAGTGTTCTCTGGTGAACTGCAGCAAAGGAAAGAAATTCAACCCAGCCGTGTGTCCCATACAGGAATAATTTATTCTGGCTTGGGAACCAGAGAGCCTGTATATCTGAGGCATAAAGATATGGAAACATGTGGAGAACAAAACTCCTTAAACATTTCCTACTAGTGCATCTCTTTGTAGGTGTCGTAACATTTATATTCATTCTAATCTTTTTCATAGACCTCGATTTCTAGAGTCCACAATATTATGTATGGTTAGGTTTTATTCATTTCCTGTTCTTTCAGGGCATGGGCGGTGTATTTTTCCTCTTCCTATCTCCCTCCATCTTTTACATAAAATGGACATGAATTGTCCTCTTGTTGAATGAATTTACTCATTCATTTACAGCAGCATCAGTGTGGTCCAGGGTAGAGGGAAGGGTCAGAAGATCTGTGTGCTATGGCTTCCTAACTATGTGACCCTGGAAAACCAAAGTAGCCTCTCAGCCTCAGAAAACCAGGCTCACATGGCCTACCTCCCGGATGGCTGTGGTAACTAAATAAGTTCACAGAGGTGAAAGTGCATGCAAGCTATGAGGTACAATGAAAATAAAGAGTATAAACATCGAACATACACCATCACAACTACACACAGAAAAATTAGACATAGGTACCAAGACTGGAATAAATACACAAATATTTAACAGTGATTTTGTTAGTCCTGGGCTCATGGGTGTGATTTCTTCATTTCTCTATCTTTCAGGTGTTCTGAATCATGATCCTCTTATTTTAAATGGAGACCTTGAAAAAATATAGTGTCTTATTATTACTGGCCAGTTTTTGTCGGTTTCCATGGAAAGCCCTCCCTTCCTTTCCACTCCCAAGGCCAATGCCCCAGCCCAAGCCCTCTGCACTCCACCCAGGTCTCAGTGTTCCAGCCTGCAGCCCGTGTTGCACTCTGACACCAAACCTGGCCTCCTTCACCACCATTTTCCATTACACTCAGGAACCTTCACTGGGTTGCTTGTTCTCTCTCACATCAGAACTAGTTCCTCTGCTTGACCTTCATCCTGTTATGGTATGACCACACACTTTTCCCAGGCACGCCCGAAGCATCTTTGGCTCCGGTTTGCCAATCTTCTACACTAATTTAGGGTCCACAGCCAAGGAGAGTCCACACCCAGGCAGCAAATGTATGTAGCTTAGCCCATACAGCTTTCTTACAAAGCTTGAAGCAATTTTAAAAATTGAGATTTCATATAAAAGTCCAATTTCTACATTTTTCATTAAAAAAAAATCTGGCAACATAGGTCCTTCATTCCTTCAAGACTCAACCCAGCAAGGGTGAACTTAAAAAGGACCTCAAGTCTCATGTACCAGGGCCTCTGCTGACCCACAGGGCACCTTGGAAAAAAGTTGAGAAAGGCACTTCTTCCTCTTGGCAGAGGCAGCCATACCCACAGTGCATAGCTTGCAAAATGAGCAAAGGCTGGATGGATTTCAATCTCTATTCTCCAATTTGGCTGAGATTTCCTTTTCAGGGCCCAGCCGACATATCCAGAGGCATCAGCTCACCCACAAGTGTGTTTGAGTAGCTGGCCTCTGTAGGCTCACTTATCTAAAATGTCCAGGAGAATAGCAATTTGGGCTCCAACTCTGTTTATTTGTGGTACTCTGAGCTCTGCCCTCTGCTTTGTCTCCAGGCTGGCTTCACTCAATCACAAGATGGCTGCCAGCAGTTAAGAGTGCTCCATGGCTCGCTCTTCATATGCAGATGGAGAAAATGCCTTCCTACACTCTCAAACAAGAGCCCTGAGCTACATACATTCCAATGGAATCTTTCCTGAATTCATCCTTTTTGGCCAGAAGAAGGCCAGGCATTTCTTGGCTCAGACTTGGATTATCTGAACAATTCACTCTGGCAGTGTGGATAGTGATATAGACCAGTTTTCTCCATAGAGGCGTTATTAACATTTTGGCCAGGACAATTCTTAGCTGTGTCTTACTATGCTTCTCTTTCAGTACATTTAACATACTGGCCCCAGCCATGCACACCAGTCACTAGGATGACCAGAAAATGCTGCTTACATGAGTTAAATCCAAACACTCCTGCATCTGGAGGCCTGGCCAAACTGAATGGCCTCAAATACAATGGAATGATTCCTTAAAAACAAAATCTAGTCCATTAGGAAAATGGGAGAGTGTGAAGGGATTTTGTGAGGGCAATCCATACATATCCACAAGTTTTTTCTAAGTAGTTGTTATTGTTGTTGTTATGCTGTCGAGTTGAACCCAACTCATAGCGACCCCTCCTTGGCTTTCCGAGGCAGTATCACTACAGAAGTAGATTGCCCCATCTTCGTTCCGAGGAGTGGCTGGTGGGTTTGAACTGCCAGCCTTCTGGTTTGCAGGCAAGTGCCTTAGCCACTATGCTACCAGAGCTCCCTTTTTCTAAGTAATGAAGATAAAAAAGAAGAAGAAGAAGAAGAACTATGAATACTAAAGTTTTAATATGTGATTCCACTTTAGATGTGCTCCTGGTTATTATGGAAACCCCTTACTGATTGGAAGCACCTGTAAGAAATGTGACTGCAGTGGAAATTCAGATCCCAACTTGATCTTTGAAGATTGTGATGAAGTCACCGGCCAGTGTAGGAACTGCTTACGCAACACCACTGGATTCAAGTGTGAACGATGTGCTCCTGGCTACTATGGGGACGCCAGGATAGCCAAGAACTGTGCAGGTACAGTCCTTCAAAACCTAATCCCACTGCCTGGCCAGCATGTACATGGTTGCACAGTTTGTCTGACAATATTGAATTTAGATGAAGAATTTAGCTTGGGGAAATATTGCTAGCGCCATCATGTCACTTTTCCACAACAATGCAATTCTTAGGAATGTGCATCCCAAATTCTCCCCAATGTCGTCAAGTCAATTCTGACTCATAGCAACCCCATAGGACAGAGTGGAACTCCCCAGAGTTTCCCAGGCTGTAAATCTTTACCAAACCAGACCGCCACATCTTTCTCCCTAGGAGTAGCTAGTGGGTTCAAACGGCCAAACTTAGCAGCTAAGCACCTAACCACTAGACCACCAGGGCTCCTTATCCCAAATTCATGAGGGATGAATATTTTTATGAAGGCTACTAGAAAGACTTAGCTCATGGTACAATGAACCATACAACACTAACACAAATGAATGTTTGCCTTATCACCTTATCTTTCCAATTATTATCAAAGAATCAGATTTTCGTGGGTTACCTGTCATTGACCAGAGAACTGAATGAAATTAGTCTAATTATTTTCTTATTTTATAGTCCTTTCTCTCAATTACACTTGATAAAATTGACGTTTAGTTGAAATGGACTAGCAAATCAAGGGTACAATTTAATCACACACCCCCTTCCTCAAATTGTCAGAGTAAATATTTCAAGAGTAGTATAGGAAATCTTCCCAGTTAGACTTTAACTGAAATGCACACATTTTATTCAAGATTTCTGCAATTGGTCTGCCAAATAGGATGAAGTTCTTCAGAGGTAAAGCTAAACTGCTTTCCTCGGGGACCGCAGGAAGGCTGAAATTATTACTTACTCTTAGGTGATATTGAGGTGAGAAAGGGAGAGGAAGAGACATCTTGTTCCTGTGGCATGTTTCTATAGAAAATCCCCTCACTGAGACAGATTCCCACCTACCAAGATATTAAGTCAGGAGTTTAAAATTGAGAAGGAAACATGTAGGATCTGTCCAAGTCAGTGTAAAACTAAACATGCCTATAAGAAAGCAATGTACATGGAGGCATAACACCAAGAGTGGCAGAGGGAAGACAGGACACTGAGTCAGGTCACACTAAGGTGAGAGGAAGCAGTCATCAGAAAAACCCAAACACCAAACCCACTGCCATCCAGTTGATTCCCACTAATAGCAGCCCCCCATTGGGTTTCCAAGGTGATAAGTCTTTACAGACTTATATCGCCTCAACTTCCTTCTGTGGAGTGGCTGGCAGGTTTGAACTAACACTCTTCTGGTTAGTAATCAAATGCGTTAGGCACTACGCCACCAGAGCTCCTTCCTTAGCACTAAAGCCTTGCCTCTGAAAGCATTTACTAGACATAGTTTTAACTAAAAGCAGGCAGATCACTCTCAGTAGAGAAGCTAATGTTAGAGGCCAGGAAGCCACAACAAAAGGCCCCAGGCAGAGCTGGAGAAAAATGTAGAACAAAAACTCACACTCACAAAAAAGACCGGTCTTCCTGATCTGACAGAGACTGAGGGAACCCTTGACACTGTGGCCCTCAGATACCCTTTAGACCTGGAACTGAAGCCATTCCCAGACCACTTTCAGCCAAACAAAAGACAGGCCCATAAAATAAACAATAACACCCGAGAGGAGCATGTTCCTTAGAACAATCAATTATACCAGATTCAAAGGATAACATTGACCTAAAAGCAAACTTAAGAAGGCAGGGAGAGGTGGAAAATCCTAACTAAAGGAAACAGAAACCCCAGGATGTAAGTGGGGAGAGTGCTGATACATTGTAGGGAATGCAACCAATGTCATGAACACTTTATGTGAAACCGTTCAATGGGAAACGAATTTGCACTGTAAATTTTCACATAAAGCATAAATAAATAAATAAAGCTTAAAAAAAAAAAAAAAGAAGCCACAAAGCATGATCTTGCTGAATTGCCTAATAAATCTGCATTTTGTAGAACATTAAATAATCTGAAATGTAATAAATGTATGTCCTCCATGAAATCAGTATTTTATGATTGCTCTGTAAAGACAGTTAAGAAGTGAGAAAAAAAACTCACAAGTGTAGTCCAGTTTATTGCTAGATACCTTGTTGTTGTTGTTAGCTGCCATCGAGCCAGACTTTGATTCATGGCGACCCCTGTGTAACAGGAATGGGCTGTTGTGATCCATAGGGTTTTCACTGACTGATCTTTGAAAATAGATTGCCAGGCCTTTCTTCCTAGTCTGTCACGCTCTGGAAGCTCAGCTGAAACCTATTCAGCATCACAGCAGCACACAAGCCTCTACTCACAGATGGGTGGTGGCTGTTCACGAGATTGGCCAGGACTCAAACCCAAGTCACCTGCATGGAAGGTGAACCACTGAGCCACTGCCCCTATAAAGAATATTACGAATGAATTTCTACTCAGAAAGTCAGTGGAAAATGAACGGTCTGATGATGAGATTGGGGTTTTCTTTTTGTTTTCTCCAAAAGGCATTATAGAAAATAGATTCATAATTGACTCTTTAGTCTTCTAAATCATGTAAATATGTTTCTAATTCTTCCACCACATTATTCCTAGCTATCCTGTTGATTCTTCCCACAATATTATTCCCAGCTATTCCACTGACAGCTAGCCTCTCCCAATGAAGATGCAAAGGTTTGGAGTCTGTCTTGCCAAGAGTTGAACATGTGGGAGCTGAGAATTGCCCTTGGGCCTCCTCCCTTGCTCCTCTCTGGGCTGTACCTCCCTCACACCTGGCAGTGCTCAACCCTGAAGTTGGATTAAACTGAAGAATCTGTGTGTGATGAAAGGCTGGCTTTCAGTTTCAAGTTGAATGATGCACTCCATGGTGGTCATTTAGTACCTTTCCAGGATTTTTTTGGACTAAAGCAGTTTCACAGTGAAGTCAGAATCCCAGAGGGTCGGGAGAGAAATCCAAGAAAATGTAGGTCCTCTTTCTCCTCAGGGTTACCTTTACAAGTCTCACTGGGCTGGGGCTTAACTGGGTAAGGATATAATCTCTGTATCATACATTCCAGCAAGTTTAAAGGAAGAATATAGTTAATCCCCACTGAAGAATTAAACACTGATAACCAGTATTCCTAGAAACCATTAAGACATTGCTGTATTTCAAGCTTTAAGAAATGAGTCCCTAATCTCTTGTTTTTATTTCCCACAGTGTGCAATTGTGGGGGAGGCCCCTGTGACAGCGTAAGCGGAGAATGCTTAGAAGAAAGTTTTGAACCCCCTACAGGCATGGACTGCCCAGACATAAGTAAAAATAACAGTACATGATTGACTAACCCCACTTTCTCTAATATGCTGCAGGTGTGGGATTAAGGAGAGCGATGCAATATGGCTATACCTAAAGGCTAAATCCTGTCCCTGGCCTTAACCCTGTTTGTGCCTCAATTAAATAGACTTGAGCAAAAGATACTTGGTGACCTGCTTGATTCAAATTGGCAAAAAAAAAAAAAAAACCTCTATTTTAGAAAAATTATTTTATTAAGTCTATCAATTCAATTCACCATCTTAACTGGTGAGTAGAGGCAAACTAAGAAACATAATTCCCAAAGACAGCGCACATACCAATTTTAGCCTCTTTTTCCATGTTATCTGGTAAGTCCTGGATAATATGACAAATAGACAATGCTCTCCGACACCTGGGCAATCTGAGATAATAAGAGATTTAAGTGATTTCCCGAATCAATACAGTTCTAAAGTGGAACCCAAAAT
Source organism: Orycteropus afer afer (assembly GCF_000298275.1). Taxonomy (NCBI): domain Eukaryota; kingdom Metazoa; phylum Chordata; class Mammalia; order Tubulidentata; family Orycteropodidae; genus Orycteropus; species Orycteropus afer. The sequence continues at coordinate 243,603 of NW_006921886.1, read as the reverse complement.
AAAATATTCAGGCTTTCTGAATTGCATTTGCCATCGTTGTATTCTGGGTTTCTCTGCCACTCGCGAAAATCAAATCGTGAGCCATTATATTGGAAACAAAATTATGGTTTAGAGATTATTTTAACATTAGGAACCCTCTCCCTCCAAAAAAAGTATTTTGGCCTCTCAATCCTACTGGGCATATGAGATTAATACTACCATTAAAGGCACGAAGTCCCTTAAGTCTTAAAAGATGACACAGAATAGGAGGCACAAGCAAGATACAATTTACACACTGATGGAATAGGCGATCACCTCGGCAAGGTCATTTTAAGAACATCAAGATACCTGCCTGGCCCTAAACTTCTCCCCCACCAGCCTGAGGTGCTGAGTGACAGAGGAGTCATTCATTTAAGAGAGCATATAAAACCATCTTAAACTTCAAATAACAAATTAACATATTAACAAACATTAATCCTTTGGTCTGCATTTACCAGTTCTCTAGGGGAGAGCACATCTTCGGGAAAGAGATTGAGAATAGGCAACTTATAAAGGGTGGTCAAGATAGATTCCAAAGCAAGGTTCTTGTTGTGTATCACAGGAGGGCTCTGGGTAATGACAGTGGCAGAAGAATTCAAATGTGAAAAGGAGGTCACACAGAAAAACTTGTGGCCTGCTCCACCAGGTGTCCCGTTTCAACCTGGTCTTTGGCACCATCTTCATGTATCATGGAGAGATATTCACACATAGTGATGCTATAAGGAACTGCTTCTGCTGAGATGTTCATCCAGACAGGAGGTTGGACCATGGGGAGGAACAGAGCCATCTCTGGGGTGAGGTGAAGGCATAGTCCTAGCACCTGAATATTGACTAAGAAAAGCTAATAGGAAGTAACTGTCTTTACCAGCTGGTGCCAAGCAAAAGACCAGAAGCTGACATGAATGGAAGCATCTCAAGGTGCTTTCCCACCACTAAAGAAAAGGGAATAGTTGGTTACGTGACATGTTGTTGTTGTTGTTATGTGCTGTCGAGTCGGACTTGACTCATAGCAACCCCTCCTTGGGTTTCCAAGGCGATATCACTACAGAAGTAGATTGCCCCATCTTCCTTCCGAGGAGTGGCTGATGGGTTTGAACTGCCAGCCTTCTGGTTAGCAGTCAAATGCCTTAGGCACTATGCTACCAGAGCTCTCTACATGACATAGTGGATGCAATTAATGTGACTAAGTGTGCACTCAGAAGTGGTGAAAATGGCAAATATTTTGTTATGGCTATTTTACCACAATACATTTTCTTAAAAAGAGGGGAGCGGGGAAGTGGATTTATTTAAAGCAGCATGTTACAGATTGACTTTTAAATTTAAGTTTGAAGACCTGATATTCTCTTTCTAACTTCAGCCTGTGACAAGTGCATCTGGGATCTGATGGATGACCTGCGGTTAGCAGCCCTCTCAATTGAAGAAAGCAAATCCGGTCTGCTGAGCGTGTCATCTGGTGCTGCTGCTCAGAGGCATGCGAAGGAAATGAACTCCACCATCTACCTCCTCAAAGTACGCAGCAATGCTGAATCCTGAACTCTACTATCATTCTGGTTTTGTAGAGTCACACCTAGCAACTCCTTCTGTGTTCCCTTGGTATCTGAGTTATATATTTATATTATGGATTGTTAGATCTAGGAAATTATGAAAAGTTGATTGTAATCATGAGCTTCAATCCAAATCAAGAGCTGCCATCTATAAAGAGGTTATAAAGGAAATGAAATTACTATGTACAAAATTGCTATTGAAGGGAGAGAAATACTCTTATTTCCATAATGAAACTATAGATGAATTATTCAAGTAATTACCACAATTGTACTTCATTGCTTTAGCCTCGATATGCAAGGTGTTGAGGAGTTTCTCTAGAAATGTCCCTCCCTTTCTTCCTCCTACCTGTGCCTTTCCTTCTCTCTCATCTTTCCTCACACACATACACAAACAACATATTCACATGCTCTGTTTCTCCTCGTATTGTAGGTTAAGTGGTTAATATCTATCTAACAAACAATTAAAGGTAGGCAACAGCCAAAAGCAGTCGACTATAATTGCACTTACATATCTAAACCTTAAGAGGTATTTGGTTTTCCCTAAATCATGGGTTTCTAGCACAGTCAACAATTTTTTTTTAATAGTTAGCTGAGAAGATAATAAAATTAATACCAGCACTTTTTTTTTTTTTTTGCTTTGTTAGTCAATTTAGCATAGTGGTTAAGAGCATAATCTTCAAAGCTTCATTCACACCCAGCCCCTGACATTTACTAGCTGTATTACCTTGTGTAAGTTACTTCACCTCTTTATTCTTCAGATTCCTCACCTGGAAATGGGAATAATTACTGCACCTATTTCCAGGGTTGTTGACATACATAAAGCAGTCAGACGAACACTTGGCATTGCAAGTGCTCATTACTACTTCTTAACTCTACTTTCTGGAGAAGTGGCCACAGGAATTGACCGAATATGCCAAGGGAAAAACAAAAGTTGTACAGCTGAATGGAATCTTAGTGATCATTCAATCCCAAACTCTGGAATTCTTAAAAACACACTTCTTTGGGCACACACGGACCCTAATTCTGAGAAGAGTAGCCCAGACACAAGCCTCTTGATCCAACCCAAATCCTCTTTCCCCAGCAGCCCAATTTCAAAACAGGTATCATTTCAACTGTCAGAAAGTCAGTGCCAGGAATGAAGATCTTGCTCCAAAGTAATCTGACTAGAGCTTCATTTGGGCCAGACTCCTCAAAAAGGCAAGTGAAAGGGACAAGTGGTCCAAAATCAAAGAAAATTACTTTCTTTACACCCGACACCCCCACAGCCCCCCCAAAAAAGAGTGAATTCCTAACCCACACTAATATTGATCCAGGACTGTCTCTCCAAGCCCTGCCCAAAATGAAAATTTAAAGTTCAGAAACCTGGAGCCATAGTGCACCTTTTCACAAATCAGAATACACCACCCCTTTCCCCATGTCTAACACAGTCAAGCCAGATCAACACCCTGAAGAGCAAAATGTGGAGGGATTTCAGCCTTAGGGACCTCACTTCCCTCATGCAGAGCCCAACTTTCACAACCCCCATAGCAGCCTGAGGACCTTACTATTTGCGACAGAAGCTGGGGACAGAGGCTCACACTCTCTGTCCTCTTACACTGAAAAAGTCTTGTTACATTTTTTAAAGACTGTTGTGCACTTGCACTGATTATCTTCAAAATACATTTCTTCCACAGACAAAATTGTCAGAAAGAGAAAACCAGTATGTCTTAAGAAAGATACAGATCAACAATGCTGAGACTACAATTAAAAGCCTTCTGTCCGACATGGAGGACTTAGCAGAAAAGGTATGTGTTAGTTCCTGGGACAGCCTTCAGGGAAGGCTTTACTGCTATGAGCCTCACTAGTCACCAAGGACTACAGCTGAACATAGCTGAGAAAATATGCAGTAACCCATGTGCCTTAGAATAAATCAAGGTCAGGCTGTGGAGCAAGTTACAGGCCCTGTTTCTATTCTTTCCCCTTTTTGATTGCTTTCCTTGAAAAACTATGTTCATGAGGAACTTCAAATACATTTGTTGCCAGTTATTATGGTTGATATATGTTTTCAATTAAGATAGTTATTCAGCTGTTTCCCTTAACATTTTAGAGCTAAGAATTGTAGAGTATCCAAAAATAAACTTTATTATGTAAAATATAAAATTTCAATGTTTGCTAAAAGATGCGTTAAATAGTAAAAGGAAAGAAAGGGAAGTGTGTGGAGAAAACAATTTTTCAATTTGGCAGGAGGCAAAAATCACTTTAAACCCACACTTTTACACCAGTATTAAAGTAAATTCCAGATGGATTAAAGAGTTGAGTAGAAAAACTACAAGGAAATGGAGCAGAATCATTCATAAACCTCAGAAACAACAACAAAAAACATGACCATCAAGTTGATTCTGACTCATAGAGACTGTATAGGACAGACAACTATCACACAGGGTTTCCAAGGCCATAACTCTTCACAGAAGCTGGCTGCCTCATCTTTCTCTCACAGAGTGGGTTTGAACCATCAAGGTTTTGGTTAGCAGCTGAATATTTTAATCACCATGCCACCTTGGAAGGAGCTTTAATACACTTAAATACAATATGAGGAATTACAATGGAAAAAATGTAATAGATTTGAAAGATAAAAGTTTTAATATCTAGTAAAAATAAATGGAAAGGCCAACTATACTGAGAGAAATATTAGGGTAAATATGACTGGTGAAACTCTCACAAATTAACAAGAAAAACGTTCAGACATGAGTGGTGTCTATCCAATACATTCCTCAGAGCCTAGAGGAAAAATAACCAATCTTGGTGCTGCCCCTCGCTGTTTGGGTTTCAAAAGTACACTCCAGAGTCGTGAGTCACAGAGCCCAGTCTCCAAGGTCTGGCTCAGGAGGGCGCTCCACCACCCCTCCACTTCTGCATCCCCTCTACCTCTGCTTTGCTCTCCACTCCTTCAGCCACAACAAAAGCAACTTGCAAAGAGATGCTTGAGACTGACTGGAAAGCAGTTCACCTACACACATCAAAAGTGTCTGAGCCCATCTCTGGTCCTGCCAAAAAGGCAGAATGAAAATAAGTATCCATTTCAATTCCACAATCATCAATGAACACCTAGTATATAATATTTACCAACCAGGACATGGGACTTCCGAGTGGTGCAAATAGTTCAAGTGCTCAGAAGCCTAAATGGAAGGTTGGAGTTTTAAGTCTACCTAGAGATGCCTCAGAAGAAAGCCTTGGTGATGAGAAATCAGACATTGAGGACCCCAGAGAGCACACTCGACTCTGACACACGTCAGTCAGAGTCAGTTCCATGACAACTGGTTTTTAACTGGTTCTTGAGATGAAGATAATAAGACCCTTGCCCTCAAGGAGCTCACAATCTTGCAGGGGAAGCAGAGATGAAAAAATAATTATGACATAATCTTTAATAACAGAGGCATGGTACAGGCTAATTAGCTAACCCTAAGGAAGAAATGGCCAACTCAGCAGGAGCTCAATGGGGAAGACTTCTCAGAGAAGGTACTATTTTAACTGTGTATTGAAGAATGACTCTAAAAAACTCATTGCTGTTGAGTCAGTTCCAACTCATAGAGACCCCTCCTTGGGTTTCCAAGGCAATATCTCTACAGAAGTAGTCTTCCTTCTGAGGAGTGGCTGGTGGATTTGAACTGCCAGCTTTCTGGTGAGTAGTCAAATGCCTTTGGCACTATACCACCAGTATATTATTTATTTCCAAGCAATGGAAAAGTACCACAAGAAAAATGTGAAGCAACACAGTATGTTCTTGGGACTAGAACTCTGGCCTTGGCTTGCAGATGCTTAATTGTATGGCAAGGAATAGAAGATAAGGCTGAAGAAGTTCTCAGAGGCCAGACTGTAAAGAATGCTTAGGAACGTGGACTTGTCCTGTAGACTTTGGAAGTTACTGAAGTTTTTTCCTAAAACATTGACCTGCTCAGCTTTGCGTTTCAGAGCCATTCCTCTGCATATGGATGAAAGACTGATGAGTGAAGACTCTGAGGAGAGAGACGAAACCGATACAATAGTCTAATCAAAGAAATGGTTGATCGCTTTCCTTTGGAAAGGATTTGCAGTGAACTGAGATGAGCTGAGACTTAGGTAGTGAGCATGAGAGAGAAAGGACAAAATCAGCAAACAAGATTTGGTGACCGACCGAATGTGAAGAGTGACAAAGACGGAAGCTGTGGCTTGGAGAAATGGATGACTATGATTAAAAATAGAGAATGAATTAGGTTGTATATTTTAAGAGTGAATTATCTATGGAGAAACTCAGTGGTTAGAGACACATGAGTCTATAGCTCAGAGACGATGTCAGGACTGGAAAGGTATTTAGAAGGCATTAATATTTACAATCGGAAGGAAGGTTGGGCAATCCTACTTCCGTAGTGATACTGCCTCGGAAACCCAAGGAGGGGTCGCTATGAGTCGGGGCCGACTCGACGGCAAACAACAACAACAACAACAACATTTACAAACCAGTTACCATCAAATTAATTCTGACTCCTGACGACCCTACGTGGGTCAGAGTAGAACTGTGCTCCATAGGGCTTTCAGTGGCTGGTTGTCAGAAGTAGATCTGCAGGCCTTTTTTGCTGAGGCACATCTGGTGGACTTGAGCCTCCAACTTCCCGTTAGCAGTGGAGCACATTAAGCATTTGCACCACTTAAGAACTCGCACTAATTGTTGTTGTTATGTGCTGTCGAGTCGGCCCCAACTCATAGTGACCCCTCCTTGGGTTTCCGAGGCGGTATCACTACAGAAGTAGATTGCCCAACCTTCCTTCCAAGGAGTGGCTGGAGGGTTTGAACAGCCAGCCTTCTGATTAGCAGTCAAGTGCCTTAGGCACTATGCTACCAGAGCTCCTCCCACTAATTTTTAGGAAGTAGGTATACCAACAGAAGTAGATATCCCTGTGTGGATTCTGAACTAGCACAACAATATTCCTACCAAGGGAGTCCCTGAGTGGTGCCAATAGCTAACACATTCACAATGGGAAGGTTGCAGCTTCAAGTACACCCTGAGGTAGTTGGAAGTAAGGCATGGAGATCTTTTTCTAAAAATCAGCGATTGAAGACTTTATGGAATTCAGTGTTACTCTGGCACATAAGGAGTTACCATTGTTAAGATTCAACTCAACAGCAACTGATTGGCTTACTGATTGTTCCTCTCAGTGCTTTATCTAGAACTGTCCCTGTGCATGGTTTGTCCCAGAGTAATTATTAAAAGTTCTCCCTATCACTCTTTCAGAAATGTCCCAGTTTAAAAACTAAATTATACATTCACCCTGGATATTGGTTATCATCCCCATTTACTCTAGTTTGTTTTTTTTTTTTTTTAACTAATATTTTAGGTACCCTGTTCTTTGCATATCACCACTGCATTACCAAAATATTCTTAGCATTTTTAATCCAATATGTACAATGAGAATTCACTGTTGAGGTGAATAAATGATGATCCATTTGTGATGTGAGTCAACTTCGTGGTTTATACTTGTGAGGTAATTTTTTTTATTTCAGTTATTCTTAAAGCAAGATACACCTGCTTTAGCAAGTGCCCATATCCTTCCATAAGCAATGTCACAGAAAAAAACAAAACATTTGAGCAAGGCATCATGATATATTACATCCAGTAATTTTGCAATTTAAAGTAATAGCTATTCCTCTTTACTGCTAATTGAATCTTTTTATAAAAAAATTAATTTAAATGCATACTTTTTAAATATATATATTTAATATATAAATAAATATATAACTTGTTTTAAAAGTATATTGCATATAAACAAACATGTATGATACATAATAAACACATACATATATAGCCATAAATATATTTTACAGTCCCCTGGTGTGGGTTGGAAAAGAAAATATTTTTCTTAGAGGTTCAAAACCTTTAAGCTGGTCTTTTCATTCTTCAGTTTAATGTTATCATATCAAAAAGTAAGTTCAATACATATAGTAATAATAATGGACTCTTCCCTTGAAGAATGATGCCAAAATAAAAAAGATTAGCATGGTGCTTTGCAAATATAACCCAATTTAAACTGTATCAAAGTTCAACTTCCTAAAAATTTTTAAGTGTTTCAAAAGTTTGTGTATTTATGTTTTAAAAAGGAGTGGAAGGATGATATTATGAACAATATTCAAATTATTCTCTGCATCATTTAATTTTTAAAAGACCATGAATATTGTTTCTCCAGAAAGCATTAGAATGAGCCATGGGGAAGACTAGAATTGGAGGAAAGAATGCAATGATTCAGAACACAATGTTCATTTAGAGCCCACAGTATCGTGAGATGACAGATAGCCCCATGACCACTCCACAGGGAGCTTCACAGCTCTAGGGCACTTTTTGCATGGAGGGGCTCACAGACTAGCCTGAGAAAGAACTTCTGTGGCATATGTTCTCTATGATGCCATTTCTGCATTCTCTTCCTTGATCATCTGAGAGGGCCACTTGCTTGGATCAGACCTGGGAAGTATAAAAACGTTCCAGGTAAAATCATGGACTATTTCTCTGGATGGAACAGTGGATAAGGGGAGAAAGGTTTGTGCTAACCCCTTCCTTATCCTAGGGAGACTGTATAATGGGTCTGTCAGCCCTCTGTGTAACAGATCAGGCTGCAGCTCTGCAAAAACAGTGAGGAGGCCTCATATTCTGACCTCCTGTAATCCCACGAGAGGACGTCTTCCTCCACCAGCAGTCAGAGAGAGTTCTACCTCCATGAGGCCTCCTTTTGAGCCCGGCAGGGTGGTCAAACTAGCCAATTATAGCATCAGAACTCTAAGCACCTGAGAGAGAGTGGGCACCTCCCAGAACATTGTTTTGTGCCACTCCCAACAGAAATACTCCAGGTGGACACCTTCAGCAATCAGGAGCTCCTC
>NW_006921886.1:220465-235062 GCF_000298275.1 Orycteropus afer afer | reverse complement strand
AGAGAGTGGGCACCTCCCAGAACATTGTTTTGTGCCACTCCCAACAGAAATACTCCAGGTGGACACCTTCAGCAATCAGGAGCTCCTCAGTTGCTCATAGCAAATCCCACCTTGGAGTTTACAAAGACTTATGGGTAGAAAAGCCACACAAAGTAATTTACTACACCGCAAGCTCATTCAGCTACTTCAACACTGTTATAGAGCTGGGTTTAAAAAGTACCAAACAAGGCAAGCAAGCATTTACCAAATACCAGACTGAAGAGCTCCTCCTCTCCTTAAATATGGCCCCTGAGTCAGTCTTTCTAATGTGAAAGGAAGTACCCATCCCCCACACTGCAGAGCAAGCAGTGTCCTGGCCTTGGCCAGTTTCTATTCTCATAGATCAGCTTCTGACCATAATAACACACACACAAAAAAAATACACATATGCACCCACACACCCCCTTTCTTCAGAGACCACATTGAGTTGGAATTTAATTTTGTCAAATACCACATGGGAGGTCTGAAATAGATGCTTCCAAGTTGAGAGAATGGAGTCAGCTTCTCAGAGAAGAGCTCCAGTCAGGCTGAGCCAAATCTGCATGAGCAATTATTTGTACACAAGTCCCATCAATGTTGATGGGAATTTGGATTGAAGCACTGAAAACGGTGTTTCAGCCCAGTGAGCACAATCCTTTAAATCTCTGTGGTAATTCAGTCTCAGCAGGGGTTGGACCACCCAGAAGCCATTGGATGCATGGTTCACATCAAGGTCTGCCTACTTTCTCAACAGTTTTCTCTTTGAAACTCTCAGCTCTATAGTCAGCACAATGTCAAACTGATGGGTAGACATGGGTAATTTCCTAGTCTGGCATCTTGAGGTACACTTGAAATTCAAAGGGTAAATGGCATATGAAATGCAACTGGTTTGGATTGTACTGTGACCGATGGTATAGGAATAGCATCTGATTTTAGTCCATGATTCTAAGCCTAGACATTACAAAAGCTTTCAAGGATGATTTCTGGGACAATTTTATATGTTAATAGAAGTTTTGTATGCCAGCAGAATTTATGCTTATGGAATGCATTGTGCTCACCCAGCCCCATATGTACATATACAGCATTCCTTTCTCGTAAATTTAACATAGTGTCTATACGGGTTATTTGTAGGAAAATCAAGCATCAAGAAAGAGTCAACTGATTCAGAAGGAAACCATGGATACCATTAACCATGCAACTCAGCTTGTCGAGCAAACCCATGAGATGAGGGATAAAATCCAAGGTAAATATATTCTCTTCTGATTCCAATGAACATAAAGGAACCAGCCATGTTATTAACAACAATAAAAATAATGGCTTCAATCAGTGCTTAACTATGTGCCAAGAACTGTGGTTAGAGTATTATATGTTTAAACTTCCAAGGTCTTCATTTTGAGTTTATTTATCTGGGATTTCTGAACACTCATCCCTGGTTCCTATCTGTTGTATTTCAGGAACAAAATTATAGAATCATTCCTGTTTCAGGCACTTCACAGAAGTGGGATGTTAGACTGCAACCCTGGCAGAGGAAATTACATACTATGGTTCCCTAAAATGCAGTGGTTGAGTAGGAGTTGCATATCTTTCTGATATTTGCAGAGAAAACATTGCCTTCAGTGAATGGCAATGGATTGTCAGCTAATCTAAACCATCATAAGATGTTTGGGTTTTTTGCTCTTTCCCCAAGGACCAGGCAGACTACATGTTCTAGGTCCCTGATCCAGAAGAAAAGAGGGGAGTCCGTGTGAGATTCATTTGACCTAAACCATTGTGGCAGATTTTAACTTCCCTCTTGAAGGTTTACTTATTTGTACTGTAACTTCTAGTAAGTACAGGTTGTATCTTGGAGATTGCATCTTGAGGGGCAGCACTGAAGGCTGGCCTTCTGTTTTCCAACAGAAAATAGGCAATTCCATTTGTTCTAAGAGAAATTCCTTGGGTTAGAGTCTGTGAAGATACAGTATTTGTGTAATTCCATAGTTTTTATTATCCTATATTTTAAAGACTGGATGACAACACCAACTGTATCTCAGAACACAATTGCAGTTAAAGGACCCACAGTGGGAGATTTGTATCTTTATTTCAAGATATCAGGGGCATATTCCAGGCAGCAGGATATATAAAGCCAGCATTAATCATTTGTTACATTTCCTTTATTGCCTATAATACACAATAAAAGCAAATGACATGCATTTCAAAGACTCCCTGCTTCTATCCTCATCATCTCATGCTTTTGCATTTACCAATAAAATAATGTTTTCCTGTAGTGTTTTAGAATTACTATTGATTTATTCAAAACTAAGATTGAATGTAGAAAATTAGATGACCTCCTCCAATTAAGAAAGAAGTGCCTATCTAGGCAATAAGTAAAGCCAGCATGCTAGAAAGCTATTTGGAGCAAATAATTCACCTTTGCTCATATAATCCAAATTTTGTTTCTAGGGTGTTTCATTTGGGAAGAATCTGAAATCTTCCATGGCTCTTTAAGTATGAGAAAGAATGAAAAAGAAGTATACATGGGAAACAATAATTTCCATCAATTTTTACCTTTTAAAAATAATCTATAAACCTAAGACTAAAGAGAAAAGTATATTGTCTACATTTTCTGTTATAGCCTATACCAGACATGACTAAAATGAAACAGGCCAAAATTGTAAATATAATGCATGCATCAAAATGCCAAAGAATTCTGCATTGCAAGTGTTAGAGGGAAGGGGAAAAAATTCTTTGTTTCATTTATTTCAGAGTTTAGTATTTTAGACTTCTACTTGAAAAGTAGAGGTTTACTCTCACCATAGTTTTTTTTCCTCACGTATCTTGATTTTCTTATACTTTTCTTAGTAATATTTATAGCATTAAAAAAAAAAAAAAAAAACTCCTCCCCTGTTTATCTTTCTTCCTTTGGAATTCAGGAATGCTGTACAACACCAAAGGTGTGTCATTCATTATTCCCAACCATCCCTAAAATAACTGCTGGTGACCTTCAAGCTATTATCCATATAAAATACAACCCTGTATCACAGTTTGATTTATGTGACACCAGTGTTTGTTTACCCATCTTGTCTAGCCAGCTGCGTAGATCATAGTAAGCCACAGACACACAATTTCATTTATGCCAGAAAGATAAAATGCTTCCTCCCATAGCTGCCATAGGACAAGGTGGCAATAACATAATTTTCTTCTGATCATATATAGCAGGAAGAGGGAGTCAGAGAACTATTCTGTTCTGCTATTATTTAGACAAATCACTTAATCCTTCCAAGGCTCAATAGTTCCTTTTGCTTCTAAAATTCTTCATTCTACTTATGAAAGTGGAATGAAAATGATCCCAGAGCCAAAATGGATCTATTTTGACAAGTAGATATATGCCGAAAGCAAATAGAAATTGTTGTTGTTCTTATGTGCCATCGAGTCGGACCCGACTCATAGCAACCCCTCCTTAGGTTTCCGAAAAAATAAAATATGAGTAAAAACTCAGAATATACTAAAACAAATGCCTATGTTATAACTAGTCAATAAAATAACCTGAAAGACCCACTTGAGTTACTATCAGCATGCTTTCATTTTGGTGGAGAGCTTTGGTCCAATTCTTGGCTAAAATAAAATTAATGCCTAAGAAAAGCAACTTACGTATGACAGGAGATACAGCAGAACATTTTCTCCAAGTTAAGAATTTTATATTAAAAAAAAAAATGAATCAAAGACTGCAGATTTGTGTACCTTGAATATTGTTGTTGTTGTTATTATGTGCCATCGAGTCGGACCCGACTCATAGTGACCCCTCCTTGGGTTTCCAAGGCAGTATCACTACAGAAGTAGATTGCTGCATCTTCCTTCTGAGGAGTGGCTGGTGGGTTTGAACCACCAGCCTTCTGGTTAGCAGTCAGGTACCTTAGGCACTATGCTACCAGAGCTCCCACCTTAAATACTAAAAGCTTCAAATCATGGAAATTAACCAGACATAGATGAAAATGGGGCAGGTTTGTATTAGCCCCATTCCCATTCTGAAAATACCTCATGGGGAGCAGAGACAAGTGGCTTCCCAGGTTTTACTTCTCTTTGGAATAAGTAATGAACTCTGATGTAGACATTGGTATTTGCAGCGTGGATACTAGTATATTATCTTTGAATGGCCTCCTCTTTCTGTTTTAGGATCAACATCATCCTATCCCCACCACCCTTCACTCCTCTGTGTCTTCCATGGTGTCACTATAAAATGCCCAGTCATGTTTCTCTGCTGCCTTGTTTCACCACCTTCTTCCTTTCAGAGATCAACAACAAGATGCTCTATTATGGAGAGGAGCAGGAACTTAGCTCTGAGGAAATCTCTGAGAAGCTAGTATTGGCCCAAGAGATGCTTGAAGAGATCAGACACCGTCAGCCATTCTTCATTCAACAGGAGCTTGTGCATGAGGAGGCAGATGAAGTCCATGAATGTAGGTATTTTTAACCTCTATCTAACCCAGCAAATGTTTGCTTTCTTTATGGGTCCAGGAGAGGACATAGAGTCTACAGCACAACATTTGGTCAAAGCAACCATTCCAATATTCAGAGGTATTTAGAATTTATATGTGGCCTCAGGGAATCATTCAGGTCAACTTGACTATATGATCCAGGCCCAAACTTGAGCCTTTGGAGAACAGCTTTGATCCCTCAAAGAATCTGCAAAAATTTTACTCCTGTCAGAAACATGTAGGAGCATAGCACTTGGTAAAAACATATAAACTGGGGAAGGAGGGTTGAGGGGATCCAATTCCCTGAAGTATAGTAAGAAATTTTCTTGAGAAGGCAGAAAAGCTACAAGCCTGGCCACATCCACATTCTGAGGGCTATGGATGACTTTCAATGGAGGTTTTTCTTATTTTAGTGTATCCAATTTGTATTGATTTCCTCTGCACTTCTCTGTGCTACCTTTAGTAGAAAGCTTGATGTCTCTTTTTTTTCCTCCAACTTTGCTCAGATTTTTGTTTTATTTTTTATTTTAACTGATTATCTTGTTGTTATTAATGGGAAGCCCCTTAGAAAAAGCTCAGAAGGACATATGTACTGGCCCAAAGTCAGTAGGAATAGAAGATAAACTGTGTTTCACTCTTCAAAGGCTTTAGGGAACATGACCAGGGTGAAAGAGAGTGGAGGCAGGGCTGGGGTGGAGCAGTGTGTGGAGGTCAACCCTGGGACTGCATGAGGAAGCTAGCACAATGTGAGAGATAGGAGACGTCTCAGAATGCAACCAAGGAATGTGTGCAATTACAGGAAATCCCCTAGGTCAAGAATTCTTTACTGGGTCCAGGAAGGTTGTAAACTTGAACAGGAAACAAATTATATCTTTATTTTCATTAACCTCCAATAGAAATTTAATATTTCCTTCAATAATGAACGTAGATGTCTAAACACAGTGGTAGTATCAAACTATGACTTGGTTACTCTATTTAAAGTCTAACAAGTCATCCCAAAGATCTGGTTTAAAACAATAGCCATTTATTTGTTCATGATTTCATGGTGGACAACTTGGGCTGAGCTCAACCAACACAATTTGGCTAACTCACGTGCTTGGGCCTTAGTTGGGATGGCAGATTTCTCTCTTCAAGTGGAGTCTTGCCCTCAAAGAGGCTAGCCAACCTAGTCCCAGGGAACATTCCAAAAACGCAAAACTGGAAAGTGCAAGGTCTCCTAAGCTTCAAAACTCAACACTGTTACTCCCATCCCATTTCATTGGTCAAAACCAACCCAATTCAAGGGATAATGAAATAGACGCCACCTCTCTATGGGAGAAACACAAAGTATTTGTGGCCATTTTTAATCAGAGCAATCAATAAAATAAATCACAGATTTTCATATCACATTTCAGCTGTTACAGATAGCTCACAACATTGTTTAAACTCATCGATAATTCAAAGTTATGGCAATTATTAGACTCAAACTTAGATCTTGTTTAATGCTTTAGAAAAGAAAAACATGTATTATTATTTTACCAATTGGGTTGTCTTTTTGTTGTTTTGTTTTGTTTAAGTACATTGCTCTCCTTTTTAACCCTATGTATTTTGTTTTATGCATTTTAAAACATAAGAAGGAATCTATAGGCTTCACTAAGGACCTCTGGTGGCATAGTGGATAAGGCATTTGGCTACTAACCAGAAGGTCAGTGATTCAAACCCACCAGCCACTCTGTGGAAGGAAGATGGGGCAATCTGTTTCCATAAAGATTTACAGCCTTGGAAACCCAGAGTCAGAATCCACTTAATGGCAGGGAGTCTTGTTTTTTTGGTACAGGTTTCACTAGATTTCAAAGGGACAAATGACATAAACAGGGTTAAGAACACTAACATTAGGTCATTTTCCTACAATTATTACTATCAACTGCTGCTAACAGTTATTATGAATATTCTAAAAGAGGAACATTCTCTTTTTTATTATTTATTTTGATTATGACTTGGGTACAAATTTACAGAGCAGAATTTGTTTTACATTCAACAGTTCATGGACATTTGATTTCATGCCCCATTATCATCCCAAACCCTAGCTCACTCTCCTCCCCTCCCTTCCCTGTGACCATCTCCCCCCACACTGTGCCCTTCGTAACTATGCATAGGATTATTTTTTTCTTTAATTTTATTGTGATTTGGGTGAAAGTTTACAGAGCAAATTCACTTTCCATACAGCAATTCACATACACTTTATCTCATGACGTTGACCACAATTTCCCACAATGCAACAGCTCCCCTCCTACTTCCTCCCCGTAACTACCTCTTCCTCGTGTCCCTCCCTCCTATGCACTCCTGCCCCTCAAGCTCTCTCCTTGTGCATACTTCTATTCTCCCATGACTGATTTGTCCAAGGAGTGTATCTATCTAATGTAAATGTTCAGTTCATATGCCTGTCTTGTTTGGTTGGAAGCCACAGGAGTGGGTACAATTCCAGACCTGAAGGGCAGCTAGGGGCCATAGTCTCAGGGACCTATCAGACCAGCAAACCTGGTTCCTAAAAGAGGAATGTTCTAGACATAAAGGTATATTATGGTGTCAAGCATATAAAGTCTTAGAAAGAACCAGAGAAGAATTTCAGTTTCTTGCCCATTTCTGAGTCAGGATGAAGCCAGCTGTCATGAAGGCTGGTGCTCTAATGTCACAGCAGATGCTCCCAAGCTCCTTGCCTAGTCAGGCATTCAACAAGACTGCCCTGGGGAAATGGGACCAATCATTCCTCTCACTTAGTCATGTTCAGCCTAAACCAAAAAACCAAACTCACTGCCATCAAGTCGGATCTGACTCATAGCGACCCCTCCTTGGGTTTCCGAGGCAGTATTTCTATTGAAGTAGATTGCTCAGTCTTCCTTCTAAGGAGTGGCTGGTGGGTTTGAACTGCTAGCCTTCTGGTTAGTAGTAAGTGCCTTAGGCACTATGCCACTAGATCCTAGTGAATACATTGTCACCCACTTTCTATACTCAGCCATTAACGTGAGTTGTCCAGTCATAGTGATAGAAGAAAATACAAAGCCTCAACAGGTTAGACTGATATTCCCTGAAGAAAAATAAAATTAAGCCCATAGTCCATGCCTGAACTTTTTGAGCAGAGAATAAAAACATATGCACAACTGAAGAATATCATATTATTGTCATATAATCTTCCTTCTACCCAAAATACTGGTTTGGGTTTGACCAAAAAGAGTTAACTAAAAATGATTGCCTGGAAAGAACACAGACAATGAGTAATTATGAACATCATTGTATCTTATTATCAAAAATATAATTTTGGTTATTTTTAATAAGAGAAACTACAGTACAGCTAAGTCATCCTTATATAGTAAAATTATTAATAATTTGGGTAATAGGCATAATATAATGACACAGTTTCCATATAAAGCCATATATGACATGGTTTCCATATAAAGTAGATCACCCCATCTTCCATTCACAGAGCAGCTGGTGAGTTTGAACCTCTGAGCTTCTGGTTAGCAGACAAGTGCCTTAGGCACTATGCCACCAGAGCTTCTTACACATAAAGCATAATCATCTCAATAGTAATGTAATCAAAAGGAACTCTGGTGGCACAGTGCCTAAGGCATTTGACTGCTAACCAGAAGGTTGGAGATTCAAACCCACCAGCCACTCCACGGAAGGAAGACTGGGCAGTCTACTTCCATAAAGATTTATTGCCTCGGAAACCCAAAGGGGGTCGCTGTGAGTCAGAATCAACTCGATGGCAGTGAGTTTGTTTGTTTGTTTGTTTTTTAATGTAATCAAATTCTTCTTCCAGCTTACCGTGGTCCAATGGCTCCCAAACACTACAAAATAGCACTTTTGCTTCAAATGTAAAACAAGAGGCTGCTTTTGTCTCCATTGCTAAAGTAGAGAAGCTATGGACTGTTAAGTCTGCACCCTCACTAAATGCTGGATAAAATGGGAGATGATAAAGCGGCTGAGTTTCTATTTCCCTTTCTTCCAGTACTGAGACAGGCTGAGAGTTGGCAGCGGCTGTACAATGATACCCGCTCCCTGTTTCCTGTCGTCCTGGAGCAGCTAGATGACTATAATGCTAAGTTGTCAGACCTCCAAGAATCACTTGACCAGGCCCTTGACCATGTCAGAGACACCGAAGACATGAATAGGGCCACAACAGCCAGGCAGCGGGACTATCAGGTACAGTGGACACTAGGAACTGTAAATGCATTTTCATGCACAGCCAACATGAAGTTA
Source organism: Orycteropus afer afer (assembly GCF_000298275.1). Lineage (NCBI taxonomy): Eukaryota > Metazoa > Chordata > Mammalia > Tubulidentata > Orycteropodidae > Orycteropus > Orycteropus afer. The sequence goes on along the minus strand of NW_006921886.1, from coordinate 226,351 downwards.
CACCAAAAGGGACAATTGGTATAAATTTTTGTTAAATATTGGTTTGTTTAAATGTTAGTATTTTTTTTAAATATTGATATATTTGTTGCTGCTATAATTTGATAATGAAAGTACATGTGCCTAAAATCAAGTTGAAAATATTATCATGGTTTAGCTCTTGCATTGATAAGAATGCTATTATTCCTGAAGCTTGTATCCACATGTATGGATGCATTCCTCTTGCAAGTAAGTAAGAAGGGTATTATTTTTATGCATAACTGTCTTCTACTAAGAGCACTAGAACACCAAAGCAGCCCAGAGCCCACACCTACAGGGGTGAGAACTGGTGATGGTTATGTGTCCACTCCAAGTAGGATAACACTGTTCTGTTTGCAAGAGAGGATTCAAAGCATTTAATAAGAGAGAAACAATACTGTAACCTCATGCAACCATTACAGGGGTGCACAGATGAAGACTGAGAACCCTCCACCTTCAGTCCTGAGGGCTCTGAAGGGAGAAGTGGATCTGCCAACCCCAACAAGTCCTGGTAGGACAAAGCAACCAATGCTACACAAGATATCCCAGCTTTACTTCTTGTGGTTAAAGGGACTGTTCTGGAAGGAAGTAGAGTTTCATTACATAGGAAAAAACAAGAGCTAGTACTTACTAAAGACTCTCTTCCTCCTCTACACCACTGCAGCCTTTAGCAGTCCCCTGGAATGTTTATCAAGCTTCAAAACCAAACCCGTTGCCATTGAGTTGAATATGACTCGTGGTGATCCCATGTGTTACAGAGAACTTTTGCTCCATAGAGTTTTCTTCACTGTAATTTTAACAGGAGCAGATCTTCTTTCTTCCATGATACCACTGGGTGAGTTGAAAATGCCAATCTTTAAGGTAGTAATTGGGAGTAAAAGATTTGTGCCACTTAGGGACCTATTATTTACTTACCAAACCAAACCTTGCTGTCGAATTGGACCAGACTCATAGCGACCCCTCCTTGGGTTTCCGAGGTGGTATCACTACAGAAGTAGATTGCCCAGCTTTCCTTCTGAGGAGAGGCTAGTGGGTTTGAACCACCAGCCCTCTGGTTAGCAGTCAAATGCCTTAGGCACGACACCCCCAGAGCTCCCATTATTTACTTACAGGAACCTATTATTTACTTATTAGTAGGGGTAAGGGAGCTCTGGTAGCATAGTGCCTTAGGCATTTGACTGCTAACCAGGAGGCTGGCGGTTCAAACCCGCCAGCCACTCCTCAGAAGGAAGGTTGGGCAATCTACTTCCATAGTGATACTGCCTCAGAAACCTGAGGAGGTGTTACTATGAGTTGGATGTAACTCAGTGCCAGTGAGTTTTTTTTTTTCAGTAGAAGTAAACTGTGATTTTCATTCCAAATTGTAAGTTGTCAGTCTTAACAAAGTGCTTTAGGTCTTCTTCACAAAGACCTATGGCAGAGAACACATGCAAGTATATCCTGTGCTAACATGTTCAGTTCTCTATTGATACAAGTGGACAATATTACCCATATGTTTTCAGTTCTAAAGGTTAATGATTGCTGAAATATCTTTGAATTAAACTTTTCTTATGCATAATTTTTATTTCTACCTCATGCATGTGGATACCAGGAATTTGGCATTTTCATGATTCAGACAGATGGTAGGCCTCATTTAGCTTTGCTAAACAAACTTTTCTACTGAGTACAAAAACACAGCATGAGCAAGATTTCAGTAAGAGAGCAACATGGCATTGAGACATTTTAAAGCCCTGCTCAGTCTCAATTCCCCTTCCTATTCCACAATTCTGGAGCTTGGCATTAGTCAAAGGCTCACCCATTTTGCCCTCTTGCCTTCCCTCAGTAACTTTCCCTCCTCTCACTTCAGTTCCTGAGAAGGATTTGTGGATCTACATGCTTATCCATAACTTCTCCCCATGGTGCAACTCTCATATTGGTATCTGTCTGTAGGAATAGCCACGTAGATATGCCCCACTTTTACCTACTAAAATCGATGTTTTCTTCTATCTCCCTTTCCAAATATTTCTTTTCCTGTTGGACTGGAAACTGGAGACATCTTCTCTCCCTTGCAAGTTACCAGGATCCAAGTCCAATGGTTCTTAAACTTTTTTTTTTTTTTTTTTTTTTGAGAATTCAATGAAAACTGAAACACACGCGCGCACACACACACATCTTTGCTAGGGAAAAAAAATGTGCACTGTTCATACACACAAGTTTGGCAGACAAGTCCAGGTAGATCATCTTAATCTCAAGAACACTGCCCACCAGTAAGGACCCCTTCTTCCTCTACACTAATGCAGCCCTTAGTAACAGTTCCCTGGAATGATCAGCATGCTTCATCATAGTGGGCATATATGCTGCTGCTTCCCATTCAGTATTAATTGCCAAATGTGATATGGTATACTGTGTTGTGTGTGTGTGTGTGTGTGTGTGTGGTATGCATTTAATCTCCCCTCATTAGATTGTAAACATCCAAAGGGAAGGATCCCTGCCTTCACAAATTAAATCTGTTAAGGCACCCAACACAATGTCTTACATGAGTTACATTTGTTGATAAATGAATTTATGGGCAAATGTATGGTTCACTCTCAAGTAATACAGAAATAGTTTTTGGGTACTGGGTATTACTGATTATAATTTTCTTTTCATGTTAACTTGGACCTCAAAATTACTAAGCAATGATATTAGCATTCTTTGTGTAGTTTTCTGTATTTAAATGCCATGAAACTTTAATTTCTTCCAGTATAATGTAAAACCCAACCTTTCATTTATATAGTAGTCTATCCTATAACAGATACCAGAACACCAGAAGGATGTTTAGTTGTGTTTTATTGACTATCCAAAGGCATTTGTCTGTGTGGATCATAACAAATTATGGAAAACATTGAGAAGAATGGGAATTCCAGGACATTTAATTGTGCTCATGAGGAACCCATACATAGACCAGGGGCTGTCATTCAGACACAACAAGGGGATACTGCATGGTTTAAAATCAGGAAGGGAGTGCATCCAGGTTATATCCTTTCACCATACTTATTCAGTCTGTATGCTGAGCAAATAATCCAAGAAACTGGACTGTATGAAGAAGAACGTAGCATCAGGATTGAAGGAAGTTTCATTAACGACCTGCGATATGCAGATGACACAACCTTGTTTGCTGAAAGTGAAAAAGACTTGAAACACTTACTTGATGAAGATTAAATACTATATAGTCTGTAGTATGGTTTACACCGCAACAAAAAAAAAAAAAAATGAAAATCCTCACAACTGGACTGCCAAAGGAGTAAGGAGGCCACATCTTCTGACCTCCTCTAACCCCACAAGAGGAAGGCAGAATCAGCATCAGTAGCCCAAGGCCTATTCCTGTGAGGCCAGACATGCTGCCTCCCTCCAGCCCTTTCACCAGCCCTGACACCAACCATTCCTCCCACAGCACCCACCACCTCTCTGCTGGATTTGATAATTCACTGCAGTGGCCACACAGAACTCACAGATTATGGGGTTTATTAGGGAAGCAACAGGCTACAATTCAAATTCAGAAACACACTCAGTCTCTCTCAGCCTGCTGTCTCTCAGCTGACAGTCTCTCTCCCAGCAGTGTGTCTCTCTCTCTCTCTTTCTCAGAAGTGTATGTCTCTCAGTGCCTCTCTCAGTAGTGTGTGTCTCTCACATCTCTCTCTCAGCAATCCATATCTCTCTTGTCTCTCAGCTAGCAGTGAGAGATTCCTTCTGCCTCTAGGAGGGCTCCTTTTGAGTCTGGCAGAGTGAAAAACTAACCAGTCCCAACATCAGAATTCTACACACCTGAGAGAGAGTGAACTTCCCAGGAGATTGTTTTTTGCTGCTCCCAACAGAAATACCCCAGGTGGATAACTTCAACAATCAGGAGCTCCTCAGTTGCTCATGGCAAATTCCACCATGGAGTTTACAAAGACTTACGGCTAGAAAATCCACACTAAGTAATTTACTACACCGCATGGACCAGTAAGCAGCATCATGATAAATGGAGAAAAGATTGAAGTTAAAGATTTCATGTTACCTAGCTCCACAATCAACACCAATGGAAGCAGCAGTCAAGAAGTCAAATGACATATTGCACTGCACAAATCTGCTGCAAAAGACCTCTTTAAAGTGCTGAAGAGCGAAGATGTCTCTTTGAAGACTAAGGTGCACCTACCCCAAGCCATGGTGTTTTCAATAGCCTTATATGCATGTGAAAGCTGGACAATGAATAAGGAAGACAGAGAAGAGTTGATGCTTTTGAGTTGTGGTGTTGGGAAAGAATACTGAAAGTACCATGCTCTGCTAAAGAACTAACACATCTGTCCTGGAGGAAGTGCAGCCAGAATGCTCCTTGGAAGTGAGAATAGCCAGACTTCGTCTCACCTACTTGGTCATGTTGTCAGAAGGGACCATTCTCTGAGAAAGCTATCATGCCTGGTAAAGTGGAGGGTCAGTGAAAAAGGGGAAGATCATCAACAAGATGGATTGATACAGTGGCTGAAATGATGGGCTCAGGTATAGCAAGGATTGTGAGGTTGGTACAGGACCAAGCAGTGTTTCGTTCTGTTGTACATAGAGTAGCTATGAGTCAAAGCTGATTTGATGGTGCCTAACAACAATATCCTATAACAAATTGGTCTGAATGGCTCTGATTTCATTGGAATTTTTCTGCTTTAGAAAATGAACTTCAGTATTTCAGTTTCATATTACAACATTGTTTAGAAAAGAATAACACAAAAAAAAATTGTCTTAATATAAAACCAAGAGTAATCCCATAATCACTTTGATGCAGGCAAACAATAATCACACAACTAATAATTGCATTATTGATTTCATCCTACACCTCCCAACCCCAAAGGGTAACAGAACAATGAAAATCTTCATATAGGAATATAGGATTCTGTATTTCTAAAGGAAATAAAATAATCTTTAGAAAGTTCTGTTTAGGGATTTTCATAAATTAAAACTCTTCCTTCCCACCAGGACTGTTAAGATAATTTTTAAAAAATAGTATGAAACTTTTTTTTCATATGTGAAATGGATGCTGAAGTATGCTGAATAATGCTAATGATATCGATTTCATAGTTATTGGTTTTCAAAACTTTCTTTTGTTCAAGTTGACCATCTTTCTCTATGAATTGTTTCAAAGCTAATTTTATTGTCCTCTGCTTAATGATATATATGATAAATGGAGGAAACCCTTTAACTTGAATTATATCATTTTCCAACTACTGCAAATGAACTTATCATGCAGTGCTGCTAGCACACCATTTTAAAGTTTGGCTACAGGAGTTCTAATAAGATGACAGAATAGGCAGAAAGACTGAACAGACCCTCTTCAACAAAGAAAAGGGGAATCAATTAACACAGGTGCAGAAGATAATCCTGGGCCCCTGAGCTTTGAAGGGAAGGATATAGAAGTGGACTAAACTCCAACTAATAGAAGAATTTGCATGAAAACACCAAAAAAGGAGACATACAGAGCTGTGCTCTGGTAGCAATCAATCCTGATGGCACAGACAGTGTGGATATTGCTGAGTGGTGGTAGGACCTAAGAATTAACCTAAAGATCAGCCCTGCTAGCCAGGGACTGCAATGAGGACTACACTGGTGTCTGGTGAATAAAAGGGTAAGGAGCAAAGAGGAAGGCAGGCTGAGCTATGGACTTTTGCCTGTCTGGAGGACACAGTCATTTTGAATGTTTATAAGCCGTTCAACCATTCTTCATATTTAAAGCAACAGCATTCTCCCAGATTCCAGTGACTTAAGAACAGGCTCCACTTGCCGAGAACTGCAAGGACATTGCAGATGCCAACAACTGGCAAGGTGCAATATTCCCCTTGTTATTCTTGAATTGGCAGGAAACCCATTCCAGTCTGTGTGCTCTGA
>NW_006921886.1:219272-219844 GCF_000298275.1 Orycteropus afer afer | reverse complement strand
TAAGGAATTCAAAAGAATTATATTTAGGTATCTTCAAAGGATTGAGAGACAGACCAAGGAAAACACTGACAAAATTAAGGAAAACACAGACAAAAATGTAGAACAATTTTGGAAGAAAATACAAGAACAAAATGATAAAATAAATGAAAAATTAGAAATGATTCAAAATCTACAGATAGAAATGCAGAAGATTAATACTAAATTTTCAGAAATAGATAACACATTGAAAGGGCAAAGGGGTAGAATCAATGCAATGGAAGCAAAACTAATGAGATTGAAGACAAATACCTGAATACTTCTTTGGAAAGGGATCAATCAGAAAAAAAGATTTAAACAAAATGAAGAAAGCCTAAGGTTCATGAGAAAATTATGAATCACAGGGTAACCTCAAATAAAAATGATAACCTTCACATCACAATGAAAAAGAGGGCAAGCACAAATATTTAGCAAATACTAAAACAATAGCAAGAAAGGAAATGATAACACAATTCATAAACATATGAGCTTAGCACAGAAAATAATATGGAACAAAGAAACCAGGAACACCATGAAAAAACACATAACAAAATGAC
>NW_006921886.1:183105-219017 GCF_000298275.1 Orycteropus afer afer | reverse complement strand
AAGCAAATGGCAACCAAAAAATAGCAGGAGTGGCAATATTAATTTCTGATCAAATTGACTTTAAGACAAAAACCACCATATGAGACAAGGAAGGACATTATACAATGATTAAAGGATCAATTGAACAAGAAGATATAACCATAATAAATATCTATGTACCTAATGAAAGAGCCCCAAAATATATAAATCAGACTTTAAGAGAGTTGAAAAGCCAAATAGATGACTCCACAGTCATAGTGGGAGACTTTAATACACCACTTTCAATGAAAAATAGAACAACTGGAAAGAAACTCAGCAAAGATGCAGAAGACTGTGGTGTAGTAAATTACTTAGTGTGGCTTTTCTACCCATAAGTCTTTGTAAACTCCAAGGTGGGGATTGCTAATGAGCAACTGAGGAGCTCCTGATTGCTGAAGTTGTCCACCTGGAGTATTTCTGGCACAAAACAATGTTCTCTGGTGTGTGTGTGTGTGTGTGTGTGTGTATTTGTATAACCCATACATATATGTATTATAGAGGTATATATGTACTATGCACATATTACTACATATACATGTACTATAGGATCTCTGGTGGCATAGTGCCTAAGGTATATGACTGCTAACCAGAAGGCTAGTGGTTCAAACTCACCAACTATTCCTCAGAAGAAAGGTTGGACAATCTACTTCCATAATGATACTGCCTCAGAAACCCAAGAAGGGTTCTCTATGAGTCAGATCCGACTTGACGACAGTGAGTTATATATTATATATATGTATGGTTATATATAAAGCTCTCTGGTGGTGCTGTGGTTAAAACATTGGGCTGCTAACCAAACAGGTCAGCGGTTCAAGCCCACAAGCTGCTCCATAGAAGAAAAATGAGATACTCTACTTCTATAAAGATGTACAGCCTTGGAAACCCTATAGGACAGTTCTACTCTGTCCTATACAGTTGCTATGTGTTACAATCGACTTGAAGCCAATGGGCTATATGGTTATATACAGTTATATATGTATTGTATATTAATATAATAATAATAATTCCTTTTGGCTTTCAGAAATTCATATTACATATTTATATATGTATTAATATTATACATGTGTATTTAAATTTTACATATTAATATTATATATTAATATCTATGGGAGCTCTGGTAGCATAGTGGCTAAGACACTTGCCTGCTAACCAGAAAGCTGACAGTTCAAACCCACTAGCCACTCCTTGGAAGGAAGGTTGGGCAATCTACTCCGTAGTGATAACTGCCTCGGAAACCCAAGGAGGGGTCGCTATGAGTCGGGGCCGACTCGACGGCACATAACAACAACAACAACAACATTAATATCTATAATCTACAGAGGCTGTAGTCAATCTCATATCCCATATCCAAATTTCCGCTTCACATTTATGGAGAAAAGAGTCAAATATCCTCTCTGAAGTGCTCTCTATTTGAGATAAGGATGTTAAAAGCAGTAATTATAACTAATTTCTTTGAACCTCCCAAGGTGCTTACTTTTATTATGTCTATATTATAAATGAGGAAGCTGAACATCAGTGGTTGTATTTTCCCAAAATCTCACAGCAAGTGAATGGTAGACCTTGGACATGAACCTATATTTGTCTAAGTCCAAGACAGCAAGTGATTTTTGTACCATCGTATCTAATACTTTCACTAAAGAACCATGTCTTTCTCTCTTGTTCTTCCCTCCTGCAGAAATATCACGAGAGAGTGAGGGAAGAAATGGAAGTGGTGAATACTTCTCTGTGGGCATCTAGTGACTCTCTGAAAACCCCTCACCTGACTCTTTCAGAACTTGATGATATAATAAAGGTAAGAACACAAGTGGTTTGTTCAGGTTTATATTTATAGCAGGTTAGAACAATGGCTCGGTGGCACAAAAGAATAATCAAAGTCAATTCAAATCTATCAAGTTTGAAGTAAAATAATATCAGGTGATTGAAATGTTCATTTTCTTGCTTTTTACAGTGGTCATTGGACACATATAGCTATTTAGATTAAAATTTAAACAACTTAAAATTTTTATTCCTCCATTTGATTATCCATTTTCCAAGTGCTCAATAACCACATATGGTTAGAGGCCACTATTTTGGACAGCAATGATATCATCTCAGACAATTGTATTGAAAGCACTGATCTAAATTCATCCTATTCACTCTTAACTCATAAGTTGTAGTTTAATAAAGCCAGCATTCAAAATTGGTAAAACTCACATTTTGAAAAAGGAAAAATTTTCCAATAAAATGCAGTGAACCAAACCATCATGAAATCACTTAGCTCATTTTTATTATCTTTGTAAGAAAGGTTTTAAGGCCTTCTGATCACCATTTCATCTTTAACTATTTCAGCACCAAGTTCTCTGTCTTCCTCTCCACTCCAATGTCCATTACTATTCTTGATGACATCAATATCCATATGCATAAGCCCAACATCTTTCTGATCTCCAGTTCCTTAAACTTCTCCTGCCTAACAAGTTCACCCTCCAATTTACCTCTGTTATCTCTCCTGTGACTACAACCAGATTTTGACATTGATGATAGAACATCCTCCCAATTCCAGTTGTAAACACCCTCCTCCCTGAGCACTATTTCTTACCTCTCTTACCCTAGAATCCTTACTCCAACCGTTCTCTGATCACATGGAGGCCTCTACCACCTCATTTACTCAACCCCGTCATACCCTTTCTTCTCTCTGCAGGAGCTAAGATCATCAACATAATCATTTCTTGCAAGCAGCCTTAACTCCCATACCCATTGGTTCCTCTGTTGTAGTCACCTGATAACTCCAAGCCTGATTAAACCATAGAATCCCTTCTCCATGGCTGTACAAGAGCAACATGAAATAACTAGTGGAAAACTTACCTCCCCTTCTATCAATACTGCCTGGTGATCTTGCTTCATACTTTACTAAAAAAAAATTAGAAACAAACGGAAGAGAACTCCTCTCATGTTTCTTCTCCAAATCTACCAACTCATCTTCATCTATGTCCACACCTCTACCACCATCCTGTCATAATTAATGAAGTATGCCATCTCCTACCAAAGTACAATCCCTCCACTTTCTCTGAATCTCATTGTTTCTCACTTTGAAGGGAGAGTTTATGGGTTTCTCACCTGAAATTGGGCCCTGGGTCTCCTGAATCATCCAGTTCTTTCACTTTACTTATGCATTTCTGTCAACATGCAATATGTCTATTAGCTCCTATCCTTTAAAAATTAAAAAGAAAAACACTCTTGCCTTGCATGAATTGAACTTCTTTCATAGGGAGGAAACATTAGGGGTATGGAAGACATGTTCCCTGCTAACAGTTAGTTTATGCTTTCTAGATAAAAAGAAAATAAAATGATTTGTTTAGAATTGACTAGGGGAAGGAAATATTATTGACTTGGGAATGGTAGCAGGTTTAGAATCGCTATATGGATGACTGGGAGAGCACATCTCTTCCCAGCATTGAGGGCCTAATCAAGGTTATAAGTCAGATTCATAGCAACATCCATCTGCACAGTAGCATGATCTTTGGGAGAGATCACAAGAGGACTATACTTGTATTGAAAACCAAGTAATCTCTTAAGGTTGGTCCCAGGGAGGGAGCAGTCAACCACAGGAAATGGAGCTGAGAGTGCACATGAGACCTGGGTGATCCCTATTGGAGTTATAAGTGAGCTTCTGTTTGGAGGAGTAGTGGGGTCATGCCAGGTTGGTCAAAAGGTATATAGAAAGTGAGAAGATAGAGACAGCATGCATAAACAACTTTCTTTAAGCATTTTGACACTAACACAGAATGGAAAAGTAGGTAGTAACATTAGGGAAATGTGTGGATAATGAAGGGCTTTTGTTTAGTTTAACTTTTTTTAAATGAGAGCTGTTGTTGTTGTTATTTGCCGTCGAGTCGGACCCGACTCATAGCGACCCCTCCTTGGGTTTCTGAGGCAGTATCACTATGGAAGTAGATTGCCCCATCTTCCTTCTGAGGAGTGGCTGGTGGGTTTGAACCACCAGCCTTCTGGTTAGCAGTCAAGTGCCTTAGGCACTATGCTACCAGAACTCCTAAATGAGAGCTAGCTGAGCAAATTTAATACTAAGAAGAAATACAGAAAAGAAAAGGGGGTTGAAGATGTAGGAGAAGTAGATAAACATCTGCTGATAGTATTTTAGACTCCTATACACTTGACCTGAAATTCATTAAACTTCATAATATGGAAGAAACAAGATTATCTTTTGGTGTTCCCTGGGGAAAATGTCTTAAATTCTTCTAAGTTAAATTTTTATTTTATTTTTTTTAATTCTTCAGAATGCATCAGGGATTTATGCAGAAATAGATGGAGCCAAAAATGAACTACAAGGAAAACTATCCAACCTGAGTAACCTCAGTCATGATTTGGTCCAAGAAGCTATTGACCATGCACAGAACCTTCAAAATGAGGCTGATGAATTGAACAGGTAAAATACTGGTCTAAGAAATGCAAATATATATATGGGCTGAATCAAATATTTTCATTCAATTCCCCACACCAAAGTTACTGGAATACATGTTAGCAGATTGGTTTTAGGGTGAGGTTGGTTGGTTAGTAGGTCAATCCCTTTGAGAGTCAATCGTAGCTTATTGTAGTTACTTGAAGGAGAAGGTGTTTTTTAGTTTTTTAAAAACAGATTAGAAACCTGTATGAATGTGTGTGGTTTGAGAGAGGTGAGGAAGTCTGCTCTTGAAATTATTAATAGAGTGGCCTAAAGCATTTTGATTAGGAGCATAAATGCTGCATAAAATATTATCAAGTAAATTAGATCTCTTTGCAAGGCCTAATTCTACCGTCATCACCTAGTCATTTTATGGACAGCATTAACTTTCCACACTCAAGCGCCTGAAATAAAGCTAGCTGGGAGTTGGCAATACAATTGTCTTCTGGTAAGTCTAGCCATTCCACGGGGCCCAGCAGGAACAATTTGATTTCAACACCTGTTAGAAAATCAGTTGATAATTTTCCTCACAGCATCTAAGAAAGAGTCATGTACCCTGTGAGTACTCAATTAATGTTAGTTGAAATATACTGAAAGATTGAAATGGAATTCATGACCCTGAAATAATAGGTAAATAATTAGATCATTATAGAGAATGACTACAAATCTGGCTATTAGAAACAAGGACCAGGAAAGGTCATGCTTAAATTAAGAATCAATATTTTCTGTTCAAAACTTAAATAGCCCTTTTTTCCCTGATTGCCAGAATTTTAAAATATCCTTCCAGATCTGCTGAGAAATGAGAGAGAGAGTAAGAAGGAGCCAAAGTAATAGATGCCATAAAATTTGGTTTGTTATATAGTGTTAGATCCAGCTCAATGTCATTTCACGATATATATATATGTGTGTGTGTGTGTGTGTGTGCTTTTTAACAAAGCAGTAAAATGGAGCTTTGTTAAAAACTGGTTTGGGGAAGCATACTATATATGTAGAATATTGTTTTTGTGATCCATCCTATGGCTCTCTTCATAATTCTTTTGTCATTTGACTAACTATGTCCTATTCATTGGGATCCCAGTATATACCTTCTCTAAATGACACTCTGCAACATTGTTCCAGCATAATTCTAAGGAAGCTAATACATACTTTACATGAAACATGATCAGAATATCAATAATCCTGAAGTCCTTTTTGTGCAAAAGACACTTCTGACTAAACATATTCAGGGAGCATCCAAACTTACAGACGTCTGCCCTTCAAATTGTGAATATTCCTCAACATCTGTCTGGTCTACACAATGATTTACATGTTCTACCTCAAACATAGAGAGACATAACATCAGAAAGCTTCCATTCTGAAAGTACATTTTATTATTAATACTGATTTAGTGCCTGTTCTGTGTCTTGTAATAAAAGCAAAGTAATAAAGACTTAGTTTCAAGCTCTTTGGTGTATCTTTTTACCAGTCTAGCCAGCAAAACTAAAAAATATGAATAACTACATGTAACATTTTATTCCTTTTTCCCTTTATTTTTAAAAAATTTATCTACCTTCCTCATATTTCACTTTATGAATCATTTTTAAGAACAAGAGATTGGGGGAGAAACAATGGAGCACATATTTGGCTTAGAATTACCTCTCTGAGCACAGCTGCATTAAAATTTTTATGGCCCTAGACATTTTTGCCTTTGTGTATTCCTTCCTCCATAAAACAATATTAAAAATTGTATTTTACGACTGGGTTGGTATGAAGACTAACGTATGATTATTATTATATCATTTTTTCTTCTGGTTTGAAAAAATTAAAATGAATCATTTTTGTGGGTCTCTACAGGTATTATGGGTCTTAGACACTGTGCCTACTGGGCCTAATGGATAAATTGGCCCTGCTACAGAGGAGACAGAATGATGAGATTCTTGAATGAAAGAGAGGGAAATAGCCAAGGAAATGCAGAGGAAGTTACCATGAGCCTAAGGGAGTATGGGGGGACTGGAACTGTTCAAGGAAGCTAAGAAACAATTGACTGAGATCAATAGGTCAAGGCAGTTTGAAGACATGAGCAAGTATAGTATCTGCAATATTATATACTGGGTCACAGAGAATCTTCTAGAGGTTACTGATGAATAAAGTGATACTAGTCATCAATGTATGTAACTAAAAAAAAAAATACAGAACTGGTGAATTTAAGACTGAATGAAATTCACACAAAGGATTGAGAATGAACTGTGGGTGGTGGGGTGGAGTTTATAGAGGAAGAAGTAATTATCAATAAATTATGTCAGATATAATTACAATTTGAATTTCCAATTCAATAAACAGTTTAGGTATTAAAATAATAAACTAATGCTTATTGGATGCAAGTACAGTACCAACCACTTCACATATTTTATTCCAGCAGTGTTCCCTCACATCAATCCTATGAGGTACATAGCATCATTGGCTCCTGTATGTGGAGTTCCCAGTGCATGACAGGAATTCACTAAATGTTAGCTGAACCATACACTGACCAGATAGGGGCGAAGGCAGAGCATATGGTGCATAAGGTAAGGGTGGGGTAGGACTGGAGTATACATTTAAAGATGCAACTTCATCTCAGGAGTGAGATAAATCTTAACAGTGTGTTCTCCAGGCAAACCATGCACCCTCTCTCAGAGCCTTGGCTTCTTCTATGAAGAAGGAATAACAATAGCTATGTCATGAGTGTAGTAACAATTAAAGAAAAATATATGAAAAGGGTAGCCCAGAATTTGCCCATAAAATTTGCTATGTTATTTCCTTTATTAGGGAAAAGAATGTGATTTATGAAGTAAAGAAAAGAGGAAAATATAATTAAATAGAGAGAGTGAAGCCAACTATACATTCCCTTAGCACCATGCTGAGGTTATATGCACCTTCTCTCAGAGCCTTGGTTTCTCTCATGAAAAGGGAGTAACAATGCTGATTTGGGAGAGTAATAGGTGGAGCTAATATGGATTCATTCCTCTGCCTGATGACCACCACATAAACAAACTTGTGATTGAATTAGTTGGTGCAGAATGTTGCTTTTTCATCATTGTTCCCTTTTGCTGTGGCTACTTCCAGGCAGACGGTTAGCTGTAGAGCCAAAGTGGGGTGAAGTCTTGGGGACAGCAGAGGCAGAGGAATTCAAAGAAGAAATGTCTGTAGGAAACACAGCTCAGGAAAACTTTGTCATGCTGAGTGACTTTGAATAACAGGAAGGAAGTACCTGTGATCCTTGAGTATTAAAATCAAGCCTTAAAAATGGCTTCATTTCCCAAGGAGATAAAAAGGAGAGATAATAAAAAAAAATGTGTTCATTAACAGGAACTTGCACAGTTCAGACACTAATGGTCTGGTACAGAAGGCTTTGGATGCATCAAATGTCTATGAAAATATTGCCAATTTTGTTGGTGAAGCCAATGAAACGGCAGAATTGGCTCTGAACATCACTGACCGAATATATGATGTGAGTATTCCCTTCTTTTAAAGTTTATTTGTATGGTTCCTTTCTCAGCTTTTGACTTTTCTATTTTCTAATGCCATCTCTTGAGCTTCAAATGTAAATTGCAAATGGCAGTAAGTGTTGGAGAGCTAGAGAAAGACCATTCCACTTGTGTGGTGAAAATTTCAGTTGTGCAAACTCTTTGAGATGTACAGTGCTCCAGGCAAGACCCAGTTCCTTTGACAGTTTTCTTTAACCAAAGTCCATAAAGAAAATGCATTTAAGACTAGTTCCTGCTGCTGCTTTATGCATATGTTCAGATTTTTTCAAGTAAAAAAAATATCTATTATATAATAGAGTGGCTTCTATGTAACAAGCACTTTGGTGGAACCAGGGCAGTGGTCTAAGTTCACTGAATTGTCCTCAAAAAAACATTTATATTGAAAATGCCATTATTTTCTCATGTTCACATTTGACCTTGATTTTGAGCTATGAAAATGAAGCTGTATGAATTCTGCTTGATGTTTAGCAGATCAGCTGTGTCATTTAAATACTAAAACCATGAGAAGTTTTCTTGTGCTGTAATCTTACTCTTCCCACCCAATTCCTTTATAGGCTGTGAGTGGAATTGATACTCAAATCATTTACCATAAAGATGAAAGTGAGAACCTCCTCAATCAAGCCAGAGAACTACAAGCAAGGGCAGATTCCAGTAAATATCTTTGCTTTCCTAGCTTCCTACTTGTTTATAGCTGCTTGTGTGTGCTCATGAGCATATAGACACATGTGCACACACACACACACACACACATATCCCACCTTCCACACAGTCTTGCTGCATGTGGACAGAGATTTCAAACTTCTAGGAGTAAACAATGATATGACAACCGAATAATACATTAATAGTTTCTGTTCAAGGCATACTGGTGACGCAGAGGTTAAGCACTCAGCTGCTAACCAAAAGATTAGCAGTTCAAACCAACCAGCCACTCCATGGGAAAAAGATGTGGTAGTCTGTTTCTATAAACATTTACAGCCTTGGAAACCCATGAGACAGTTCTACTCTGTCCTATGGGCTTGCTTTGAGTTGGAATCAACTCAAAGGCAATGGGTTTGGTTTAGTTTTAGTTTCTGTTCAGAGTCAAGGTATTAAAAAGCAAATGTTGGATATTTTAAAGGAAATTGTTGCTAAACAAAACTTCCAGGTAAGAAAACATCAAAGTATATTTACATATGGAAACATATAATTCTATATATAAAGGATATTTTTGCTAATCAAATAGGCAGATTCATAAGAATTTACCATGAATACCAATTTTCAAGGAGATAATATCATAAAATACACTTAACACTAAAACTGGTGGTGGTGGTGGTCATCAAGTCGATTCTGACTCATGACCCCGTGTCTTCAGAGTAGATTTTCAAGGCTGAGACCTCTGGGAACTACATTGTACCTAATTTAATATTTTTTGGATAATATGGAAGGCCTTCACATTTTTGCCATGAAAAGTTATGCCATAACTATGAGCATCAGTTAGGATGATAAAACAAACAGACCTGTTGCCATCAAGTCAACTCCGACTTGTAGTGACCTTATCAGACAGAGTAGAACTGCCCTATTAGGGTTTCCAAGGTTGTAAATCTCATCTTTCTCCCAGGGAGCAGTTGGTGAGTTCAAACCATCAAGCTTTTGGTTAGCAACCAAATGTCTTAACCACTGAGTCACCAGAGCTCCTTATTGGGATGATAATACTGTCTGATTATTTGCACTTTCTTGTAGTTTGTGTTCTACATAGTTTACTATATTTAGAACAAGCTCAATGATCAATGGAAGAAGCATTTCCAAAGCAGTGTTGGCATTTCATTTACTAAAACAAGCTCATCTGAGAGAGTGGGAGTGGGAAGGGGGAAAAAAAAGTAGAATTATTTTAGTCAATTTTTAATTTTTGTGAGTTATTCTTTAAAAAAATTGAGTGTATTAAAAATTTCACTAAACATTACTCATGTCTGAGGTAGTAAACTTATTCCTAAGAATATTTGAGCGTTGACTAATGCGAACGGAAATTCATCATCTGATTTCTGACTACAACCTGAAAACAAAGACCAAGTTTGAAAGGGAAAACATAATCATATCAAAGCAATTAATCTCATGTCTGTATTTGCATTTTTCCCAAGAGCCACTATACAAGGGAAATAAATTTTTGATTTCTGTATATAACTCAACTCACAGCCATCCAGTCAATTCCGACTCATAGCGACCCCCATCAGGTTTCTGAGGCTGTAAATCTTTACCAAAGTAGATTGCCCCATCTTCCTTCCACGGAGCAGGCTGGTGGATTTGAACTGCTGACCTTCTGGTTAGCAGCCAAGTGCCTTATCCACTAGGCCACCAGAGCTCCTTTTTCATATATAGAATCTTACCTACTTAACCACCATAAAGCAATTATCATTTTAGATTTGCTGGGTAAACAAAGGCAATCACAAAGCATAAGTTTATCTAATCTGTTACCTAAGTCTAATTAATTTATTATTTAAACCTAATCCTAAAGGTACTTTTTAGAAAATAATTAGAGTTGCAGCAGTAAATAATTAGAATAATAATGTTGTTGTTGTTGCTATGTGCCGTCAAGTTGGACCCGACTCATGGTGACCCCTCCTTGGGTTTCCAAGGCAGTATCACAATGGAAGTAGATTGGCCCATCTTGCTTTGGAGGAGTGGCTGGTGGGTTTGAACCACCAGCCTTCTGGTTAGCAGACATATGCCTTAGGCACTATGCTACCAGAGCTTCCAGAATAATAATAGCAAAATATATTTAAATAAATGTTGCTGTATGTATGTATTGCTTTTGTTTCTTGTGTTGAGAAGACTATAATGAGTGCATCTTCATGATGCAGTGGCTTAAATATTTTATTCTCTTTGATAATTTGCAATATATTTTCTCAACCTTGTCATTATTGAGTTATTGAACATGAAAGCATCTTTCCTATTCTGGGAATGACATCTCCTTAAAGCTATGTTTTATGTCCAAATAAATCTTTCTGCATCAGCTTCTTTGAATATTTTGCAGAGCTAGTTACCTATTTCTTAACTTCATTTGTTTAAATCTTCGTATACTTACTTGAAAATGGGTAGGGTCTAGGACTATGTGACTCAGAAGTTTATAGGAAAATTTCCTATAATACACATGTTTAGATGACATATGTGTTTGTGATATAAATTCACATTTTCATATTGAACTATATCCATCTACTGAATTACATTATAACTTCAGACTACCATTTTTTCATTTCTAAGTGATTTTCAATGATTAGTAATCAACTTTTCTTTTCTTCACTGTTTATATCAAATAGTTAAAAAATCTATAATAAAGCCAGAAAAGTGCTATTTAAAGGAACTTTCTACTGAATTCTTTTGTAAAATGAGAAGTGTTTATGTAAGGCAGTGAGTCCCAAATAGGACACATTTTTTTATGAGACATTTCTTCTTATAAATATCCAATTGAAAATAGATTTGCTTTCTCCTATTTTTATCAAGAGTGCCAAAAATAGAGCTACATATGCCCTTTCTCAGTCTATCAACCAGTGTTTTTTGTAGTCAGAAGACCCATCAAGAAGGGCTGAAACGTAGTATCACAGTTATTCAAAAACTGAAATTAAAAAGAGTAAGAGAGACTGCAATACAACTGCAAAGTATGTTGAAGCCCCTCCTTGCATTGTCAGAAATGTTCCCCACTCTCCATAGTAAATAAGAAAGAAGTGATTGAATCTGGTCACACTGTACATGGTGATAATATCAACTAGGCAACAACTATACGTGTACACACGTATATGAAAAAAGACAACTGAACAATGACCCAAACAATTGAAACCGTCACTGCCGTGTGTGTGTGTGTGTGTGTGTGTGTGCGCGCACGCACACACGTGTATATATACACAGATCTTTTCAGTTCTTTATCAGTTGGCTGCTAGTGCTGTTAGTCACAGCAGTGCTATGTTTTTCAATGAAATAAATCAGACATTACCTTTATAGCCTTTATGGATCACTTTAGGACATTCTAAATCACTCCCAACCAGTGTTGAACGTGGTCTGCAGTTCTATACTTTTTATTCTAAAGACACATTTCCATAATTGATTCAGAGCATTCAGAATATTGAAGATGACTCTGTGGAACAAATCAGAATTTTCCTTGTTGAAATGGAGACTTCTTAGAGGTGTCTTAGCCCCACTGATATTTTTTTGTGTGTCTTCCCCACAGGCAGTGACGAGGCAGTGGCTGACACCAGTAGGCGTGTGGATGGAGCCTTGGCCAGAAAGAGTGCCCTTAAAAACAGATTAAATGATGCCATTAAGCGCCTACAAGCAGCAGAGAGAGGTAAGGACCACAGATAGAACTGAAATCTCTCATCTGTTTGCTCATTGGGTTGTAAGATTAACCCTTGAAAGGATTAGGTAATTCCAGAATTTACCTGCCACTTTTTATAAATAAATCTTTTTTGTCTGTTTATAGAAGAAATTGTTCATTACCAAAAAAGTTGTTCTAGGAAGTAAAAAGAAGAAAATAAATATTTAAAAAATGTAATCACACCACCTAAGAATGGCAATTGTTAGAGTTTGAGAGCACTTTTTGCCAGTCTTTGTGTGTGTGTGTGTGTGTGTGTAATCATGATATTTATGCAGTTTGGTAACCTGCTTTCTTGTGCACTTCTTTCCTTGTTAATAAGTTTCCCCTAATTTGATTATTGAGTTTCTCAGGTCTCAACTATAAACAACTTCCCTCTAGACATGCTGTGCAGTTCCTATTGTTCAAACAGGGAGAACAATGAGCCTAATCTAAGACTGCAGTGGCATCTTAGATGTGATTGGAAGCAGACGTGCCTTTGTCTGGTTATACGTGCCTTCCCCAGCATAGCAAAAGTTAAAACATGAACTTAAAACTGCTGGCTGTGGGTGTTTTGGAGTCCTGGGTAGTGCAACCATTTCACATGCTCAGCTGCTAACCAGAAGGTTAGAGGTTTGCATCCATTTCACATGTGCCTCAGAACAGAGGCCTGGTGACCTACTTCTGAAAAGTCAGTGATTGAAACTATAGAGCTCAGTTCTACGCTGGTGCACATTGTGTCACCATGTGTGGGATCAACTCAGCGGCAACGGTTTTTGTTGTTGTTGTTGTTTTGTTTTATTTTTACTAAAAAAGAGTAAAGCCTAGCAACAGAACTATAGTACAGCAAATTTCTGACCAGGAGAACATCATCAATGACTATCCCAGTCATCCATGTCCCCAGAGCTGCCATTTATTCCCTCTCACTACATGCCCAGCACTCTGCTAAGTGTTTTGCATACATTATCTCATGGGAGGTAAGTATCACTACTATTTTTAGGCTGATATGAACCTCAAGGTTTGTGGAGGTTAAGGAATTCCCTCCAGAAATATGACTAGTAAGAAGCAGAGCCAGGATTCAAATCAACACTCACCAAAGTTCAGAGCATGTAAGGTAAAAGGAAATGAAATGGTTCTCCACTTTAAAATTTTGAAGTTACAACATCACTGGAGTGGTTTTTAATTGTTTTTATTATAGAAGTCGTGCATGACCATTATTTTAAAAATTAGAAAATACAGATTAAAAAAAGAAAAAAAAAATCCATTTATAATCCCATCATTGGAAAAACTGTTGTAAACATTAATTATTTTTATTCTAAATATCTAACATTTTTAATGAAAATGAAATTTTGCTCAATATGCTCTTTTGAAACTTGTTTCTCTTTTTTAAAAAATCCTTTCCTTAACAATTGACTTCTGTATTACAGCATTATCTCGATGGCAAAAGTGTTCCATGAGAATACTTTTTACATAGAAGAAAGTAACATTTAAAATGAATTCCAACGGTGAACATCTCAAGTTAAAATCTCAGATGCATTTTCTGTGGCTTTCTCACCAGGCATCTAATCTGAGGAGATAGTAATTACTCAGTTGTTTTTTAGGTTTTTTTTAATTTACCTATTAATTTTAAATGTTTTCAGTGAGCTACATGGCTTTAGTGAGACCTTAGTGTCTTTTAGACTCACTTATTAATACTGTTTATAATATTCTTGTGCACTTAAATTATACCATAATTAATATATACTTAAAGATATTAATTTTGCTTGAAAGCCCAAAATTTAAGGTCTGTTTCATCCCAGTGATTACACAGGTAGAAATACTGCTCAACCAATGTCCAACTTCTCTGCAAAGTGAATCCCTTGTGCTCTGTGTGAAGGTGATGTCCAGCAGCGCCTGGATCAATCCAAGCAGATCACGGCAGAAGCTAATAAAACGACGATGGAGGTCCGACAGGCAACCACCCCAATGGCTAGCAATCTCACCAACTGGTCTCAGAACCTTCAAGCTTTTGACTCTTCTGCTTACAACACTGCAGTGAACTCTGCTAGAGATGCAGGTACCACTTAGAAATTTCACAATTTAGGTCCAGTTGGGGAATTGGCCATTAAACTCTATACATCTCTTGTTAAGAAGACTTTATTTTCATTTGGGTTTTGAATTAGAGTATTATAGACATTATTCACGAAAGAAAATAATTGTTTTGCTTCAGTTTCTCTAACAGAAATAAATATCTATATATTTCACATACACTAGCAAGATTGGCAAATAACAATGGCAATTGTTTTTTATCAATATGATTAATATTGATCCTTTGGGAAAGAAGGTCAATTCAATGTTAGAGTAAATAATCTTTAACAACTACTGTTAACTTTGAGTGGGAAAAAATGTAATAAACCTCATTGTTTTTTCTTTACCTGAGTAAAACAGGTTATCACTAACAAGGAGTATGGCCAAACTGTTGTCACCCAGTTTCCCTTAAGGATAGTTCATTGGCCAACTAGAACATACAAATTTATGGCAATAAAAATGAACTATTTTTACCTGATTTATTTAGTTATGTATAAATATTTTAAATCACATATTACCCAAAATAGTGTTTCCTGGAAATTTGCTTTTTTCATTCTCACTTTTCAGTCTCTTCACATATCCTTTAAATATCAATGTCTTTGTCATGACTAGAGCCTTTAGTTCATCAACATGGTTTTATAGACCATATTACTGTACTCTAACTCACTACCATCGAGTTGGATCTGACTCCTCGAGACCTTTCCTTGGGTTTCTGAAGTGATATCACTACTGAAGTAGATCGCTTAATCTTCTTTCTGAGGACTGGCTGGTGGGTTAGTAGTCAAATATTACTGTAGTTCCATCTAAATTGTTTAAGAAACAGCTTTCTAAATCTATATATGATCTGTCTGGCACTTGAAATTTTATCACAAGTCACAAGTACTCATTCCCATGACATGAAGATAGTGTTTTTATATGTATCTTTTAAGTATCTACACATGAACTCTGGTGGCATAGTGCGTGAGGCCTTTGACTGCTAACCAGGTTGGCAGTTCAAACCCACCAGACATTCCATGGAAGGAAGACTGAGCAATCTACTTCCATAAAGATTCACCGCCTCAGAAACTCAAAGGAGGTCCTTATGAGTCAGAATCAACTCGATGGCAGTGAGTTTGGGTTTTTTTTGTTTTTTTTTTTTGGTATATACATGAATTCTACCCTGTAACTGCTTACCTACTTGCTTTTAAAAAATTATCTTTAAAAGATTTGCCTATATGACATCCATATGATCTGTGCTCTTTTCTACATGTATGTTATACATTTAAAAAAAAAAGTCTGTATGACCTGTTCTGGGCCCATAGACCATGGCTACCCACCTTCATCTTAGCACAGTGGCCACTTTTCTGGATGTGACCTGTGTCCTCCATCTAGCTCTCTCTCACTGCAGGGACAGTAGCAGCAGTAGTGTGATGGTGACTAGATACCCTGGAAAATTATCTTTCCATGTCCTGTTGCCCAGCCTCCATTTTACCTTTCATATCCCTTAGAAATACAAGCAGAACCTGTATTATATGATTAAAGAAGCATCTGTAGATTCCTCATGGGTCCTGCCCTTTAAAAATGTACATTGTAAGTCAATTTGATCTGCATACAGTTTATAGATCAGTAAGTACTACAAATGCCACAAGCTCACCGTTGATTAAGCTTTGGATTTAGCTATTATTTTTGTAGGATAGAAAATAAGTTTTTATCATTCTTCCTGATATAACCATGCATTTCTTGATTTCTTCACCTGATTGCTGCAATATACTTAATTTTCGGATTGGTCAAGTGCTTTTTTTTTTCCCCCCCTTAACTGTAGTAAGAAATCTCACAGAGGTTGTCCCTCAGCTCCTGGATCAGCTTCGCACAGTGGAGCAGAAACGACCGGCAAGCAATGTTTCTGCCAGCATCCAGAGGATCAGAGAGCTCATAGCTCAGACCAGAAGTGTGGCCAACAAGGTAATTGATGAAAGGAGTCATCAGTCACTCAGTGATAATGAGAACATGGAGCTAAGCTCCAACTCCTCAGGCAGCTCCCAAAGTTCAGAATCTCTATGCTCTGTTATTCAACTTGATAGTTCTCAACCCCTGCTGTTCATTAGAATCACATAAGGAACTTTGAAAAAATAAACCGGTTTCTGGTCCTAACCTCAAAGCAATAAATCAGGCTATCTGGAAGAAGAGCCCAAACCAAAAAAAAAAAAAAAACATTGCCATTGAGTCTATTCCAACTCATGGCAACCCTATGTTTTACATAGTATAACTACTTCACAGGTTTTCTTAGCTATAATCTTTGATTCGTGGCACCACTGAGTGGGTTTGAACCTCCAACTTTTAGGTTCGTAATCAAAAACAAGTGGTCTGTGCAACCCAGGGAAAACCAAAGTGAGGGCTCAGCGACCTGTATATTTTCAAAGCTCCCCAAGTGATTCTAATTTGGGATTAAGAATTATTGAGTTAACTAATCAACAAAGCTAATGTAGCAAAAGAAATCCAGGAAAGCTAACTTCTCAACAGAAGACTCAATTCATTATTTTATCATTATTATTGTTCATTATTTTTACAGATGTTTTATTGTAATTATCATATGAAATAATGCTGTCCATCTGACCCACCTTTTCAAGAAATTCTCTGGTACAAAGTATATCACGTAAAGGTTTTACTGACCATTCCGCAGGCTTGACTGAGGACTGGAATCACGGAACAGTTAAGTTGTATAAACTTAACAAAGGCCTTCTTGTGAGAGGTTTATACAGAAGCAAGTCAGCAACATCCTACTAGAGCCTGCATTGGTAGGAAATCTCCAGACACAGCAATTAACATTTTCCACTGCAGCAAAACAGAGCTTGTTCTTGGCCCCCATTTTAATTTCTTTTTAAGTGATTTTTTTTTTTTTTTTACCAGAATCATTATACCAAATAATAAGGTTTTACTTTCTCACTTGAGAAATTGCCCAAACAGATTCTTTGCCCCTAATTACAGACAGAAAAAAATAAAGAGAAATGATTTTATAATGAAGGAGATTAATTTTGATAAATGTCCCCAAGTTTAAATGATGTATGATAAATGGTCCAGTACCATAAATTACCTGATTTGGATACCTAGGTAACCGTTTCAAAAAATGTGTATCTTTAAAGTACATCAAGAAATGGCATTCTCAATGCTAGGTTTCTGTGAGGGGTTTCTGATCATTTCAATTATATGGAGTAGAACTTTTAGGCTTTAATTACCTAAAACCATTTTCTAAAGACAGCCTTAACCTTATCTTTAGGAACTTCCACATTTCCCCAAAGTGAGATGTTTTCTATCAGACATGCATCCTTCTTAGACTCTCAGTTTTTACAAAAAGACTTTAATCCCACACACTGCTTGATTATTTTTTAAGATGTACTGGCCTTTATTCAACTGGCAATATAAGGGAGCTGCACTTCAGGGTCTTGGGAATAATATTGAACTCCCTAACAATCAATATTAACCAAAATCAGTATTCACCGATTGAATGTAAATATTATTCAAAAGATTTGCATGAATAGCCTGAGCGTACACAGTGTATCCACATTCAAATGTTTAAAAATCTCTCTGAATCACACCATTTGGGCAAAAAACAGGGGACCTAACCCTTATCATACTAGGCCTCTTAGGAATGCTTTTACTGAATTGTGCATCATTGTGTTGCCTTTCAAGAATCATAGGAAACATGTGAATGAACTTATCATTACAGTTATCGTAATGGTAGAGCCAACACTGGGCAGCACTTTGGAGTTATATAATTCTCACACAAAATGTATTGTCTTCATTTTGCAGATGAGGTAATAGAAGCAAAGAGGGATTAAATGACTTGCTTCTGGTCACACGGCTACTATGTGACAGAGCCTGTTTTCAAACTCAGGTCTAAGACTCCAGAGAGATGTCTGGATCCCTCACAGATTGGCCAAGAATTTTTGTTGTTTTTCAGGATGCTGGGGAGAAAGTTCTAGCTATATTAGCAACCGAGATTAGTTATACTTCTTCCTACCAATTAGTTTTTGTTAATTTTATGGCTGCTGTGTATTGTGTAGCTGACCAGATATCCCTTCAAGCTGTTTAGTTCACCCAACCCAAGTTGTTGAATTCATATTTATTCTCATTCTTAGACCTGCTTTCTCACCCATCTTTTGCTCTTTCACCCAACTTTAAATTGAGACTATTGTGTATAATTGAACTTAAATCCTTTCTCCAACAAAGTAAGGATATAAGTAAATAAATAAAGGTGTGGAGGAGAAGAGAGCACAGAGACCCCATCAAGAATGAGGGAAGCCCATTGAGAACCATGGGAAATTACACAATATACTCATTGATGCAGTGCACTTTTAATGAAACCATTTCAAACTCCAGATTCAAGTCTCTATGATGTTTGATGGCCAATCAGCTGTAGAAGTCCAACCCAAAACCAGTGTGGATGACTTAAAAGCCTTCACATCTCTGAGTCTGTACATGAAACCTCCTGTGAAGCAGCCAGAGCTGAGTGGGACTGCGGATCAGTTTATTCTGTACCTTGGAAGCAAAAATGTAAGAGCATGCAATTTTAAAGGGGGAGAATATTAAAGGAGAAGAGAGTTGCTTTCCCTCTCTCCTTAAAACTCCTTATGCAAACCAACAAAATTCCCTTTCTGGTATGTCAAAACATAAAACTCATTTTAATGGCAGTGCTAAAATAATAGTTCAAAGATAAGTAATTCCTTCTATATGTGAGGTATTTCTGAAGTTGCCTCGTATCAGCATCACACTACTAATATTGAGTCTGAATATAGGGTTTCAAAGACCCTATAACACCTGCCTATGTATGTTTAGGAGCTCTGGTAGCATAGTGCCTAAGGCACTTGACTGCTAACCAGAAGGCTGGCGGTTCAAACCCACCAGCCACTCCTCGGAAGGAAGGTTGGGCGATCCTACTTCCGTAGTGATACTGCCTCAGAAACCCAGGGAGGGGTTGCTATGAGTCGGGGCTGACTGGACGGCAAATAACAACAACAACAACATGTATGTTTGGTTATGTGTCCTGTTTAAAGATGTATAACCAGTTGCTGTCGAGTTGACTCCAACTCATGGTGACCTGTATGTGGCAGAGTAGAGCTGCTCCATAGTATTCTCAAAGGCTGATTTTTCTGGAAGTGGATTGGCTTTCTCCCAAGGTGCCTCCGGGTAGACTGGAACCTCCACCTTCTTGGTTATCAGCCAAGTGTGCTAACTGTTTGCACCACTCAGACTCCTGAGGATGCATAGGGATTGGTATTGTCAGGCACATTATATTCCTGGGTTAGTCAAACAACACTAGCACATTCCTGCCAGCCACCTAATTCCCACAATTAGCAGTTGCTAAGGTCCAGGATGCAAATTAGAGCAAACCCAGGAGGCTGCAGCTGCTGATGCGGCCGCAGTGAGGTTGTGAAGGGAGACCCACTGCTCAAACAGGAACTTTGGGTAATAATTCAGGCTAGGAGTCCCTTGTACACAGCTACTAATTTATATTGCTGATTGTCCTTTAAGGAAATGAAAATAAAAGATAATATTCATTATTAAGTTATTTAAGTCACTTCTTAACTTTGCAGGCCAAGAAAGAGTATATGGGTCTTGCAATAAAAAATGATAACCTGGTGTACATTTATAATTTGGGGGCTAAGGATGTGGAGATCCCCCTTGACTCCAAGCCAGTCAGTTCCTGGCCTGCTTACTTCAGCATTGTCAAGATTGAAAGGTAAATATGTCCATGACACAGGGTTTTCATGCACATTTTATAAGAAATCTATTGAATGCATAGGAGCTCTGGTAGCATAGTGCCTAAGGCACTTGACTGCTAACCAGGAGGCTGGCAGTTCAAACCTACCAGCCACTCCTCGGAAGTAAGATGGGACAATCTACTTCCGTAGTGATACTGCCTCGGCAACCCAAGGAGGGGTCGCTATGAGTTGGGGCTGACTCGACGGTACATAACAACATTGAATGTGTTTATACTCAGTCTTCCTATTGATGCTATAAATAGTGTTTTCTTCTCTTTATTCTTTTTTTAAAAAAGTTTTTATTGTTATTTAGGTGAAATTTTACAAAGAAGATTCATTTTACATTCAACAGTTCATACACGTTTTGTGACCCTGGTTACATTCCCTGCAGTGTACCATCTCACCTCCCACTTCCTCCCTGTGGTTACCCTTACCTTGTGTCCTTTTTGCCTGTGCATTCCTGCCTCCCTACCTTTCTCCCTGTGTAAATGCTGCCCTTCTGATCTACCATGGTTGATTGTTCCAAGGAGTGCATCTCCCTGGGGTAGGTGTTCAGCTCATAGGCCTGTCTATTGTTTGGCTGAGAGTTAAGCCAGGGGAGTAAGTTCAATTCCATGCCCAAAAGGTGACTTGAGATGTAATCTTGGGGGTTTCACCAGCCTCTATCAGATTGGTAAGCCTGGTCAGTTTTAGGATTTTGAGTTTTGTTCCACATTTTCTCCCACTCTATAAAGGATCTCCAATTTTGATCCCTTTCTAAGTGGTTGGCATTGGTAGGCAGGTACCACCTAGTTCTTCTGGTCTCAGGGTCATATAGGTTGAGGTTCTCTTGATCCATTAGTCCTTTGGACTGACTATTTCCATGTGTCTTGATTTTCTTTATTCTTCTTTGCTCTGGACAAGGAGAGACCAAAAGTTGTCACATACATGGCCACTCACAAGCTTTTAAGACTCTAGTTGCTGCTCATCAGAGTAAGATGTATTACAATATTTTTGTATACCATATCATGGCAATTGAGCTTGATGTTCCCTACAACCATGGTCCCCAGCCTGCAGGCCCAGCAACCCATTCCCTCGAGGTGCTTATTTGTGGCTAAGAAGTTATCCTAACTTTGCCTCCTCTTGTGTTTAAACTGCATATGGACATTCTTATAGCACATACAAATACATATGTAGGAAAGTCATCTGCCAAGCCTATATATAAATGCAATGCAACACACTGCCATGAAGTCAGATCTGACTCACAGGGACCCCTCCTTGGGTTTCCAAGGTCATATCACAATGGAAGTAGGTTGCCCAACTTTCTTTCCGAGGAATGGCTGGTGGGTGGTCATGGGTATATTCCCAGTTGCCTATCCTTATCTGTCCATCTAGGTATCCACCTATAGAGATTAGCGTTTGCTGTTCCTGACAATGCAATATTGTGTATGCAACACCATTTGCCTTTATTGTCTTCCCTTTATTCTTCATCTTCTTTCTTCCTTTCTTCTGTATCCCTTCCTAAACACCTTAGTAGAAAAGGTTAGAAAGAAATGGTCATCATTTGTAAATAGTAATCTGATTATAAGATCTTTACTTGACCAATCCATGAATTAATTCTAATAGAGATAGATGGATAGCAGTCATTGAGTCGACTCTGACTAAAGGTAACCCCATGTACAATAGAACAAAATGTTGCCCAGTCATGTGTCATCCTTATGTTTAAGTTCATTACTGCAGCAACTGTGTCAATCTTTCTCACTAAGGTCTCCCTCATCTTCCCTGGCCCTCTACTTCACCAAACATGATGTCTTCCTTTAGCAATTGATCCTTCCTGATGACACATCCAAAACAAACAAGTTGGACAATGTTCTGTTGCAATCCATAAGGTTTTCATAGGCTAATTTTCAGAAGTAGAACAACAGACCTTTCTTTCAAGTCTGTCTTAGCCTAGAAGCTCTGCTGAAACCTGTCCACCATGTTGATATTTGAAATACCAGAACTATAGTGTCCAGCATCACAGCAACACACAAGCCACTACAGTGTGACAAACTGACAGACAGGTGGTAGGAATTTAAATATAGAATATCTTTGTTTCCTTTCCCAGTGCATAAATGCTTATTAATGGCAAAATCAAATCACGAATTTTGTGATGAGACAACAGTAATATTTTGACATTAGGAAAAAATACATGTTTTCTACAAATTATCTGGTTAATAAACAGTGATAATTATTTATCTTAACAGGATAGGAAAACATGGAAAAATGTTTTTGACAGTCCCGAGTCTAAGTAGCACAGCAGAGGAGAAGTTCATTAAAAAGGGGGAATTTGCAGGAGATGACTCCTTGCTGGATCTGGACCCTGAGGACACTGTGTTTTATATTGGCGGGGTGCCTTCAAACTTCAAGGTAAACACCCAGCTACAATCTGATGTATTACCAATATGCAGTGATTGCTTTTTATAAATGAATAAGACCTAGCATGATGGAAGAGGAACCTGATTATCATTTTAAGAAAGAGCTTAGTTCAGTGGATGGTAGAATCCTGAAGCAGGACATTATAAATCTGGTGTATAAATGCAGTCTCAACTACCTATTTTTTTTCAGGTGTCAAGTAATAGCATCTGAGAATCAATTAATTTCATTCTGATGCATGCATTTGTAATTAACATTATGCCACCTGCTGGAGGAGAGCCTGTACCTTCTGAGTGTCTCCACAATTTGAATCAAGTCTTCAGCTTTTAAGATTTCAGTTCCAAAAACTCAGTTTTCTCAACTAACACAGGCATGAAATAAGATGTTAGGAATGGGGGGGCGGGGGTGAAACTTGGGGAAGAGTACAACACATGATGAAACAGATTGAGGCATCCACATTTGCACTTACTAATTTTGGGTAGGAAATAAGCCTGGCCCAAGAACTGGAGTTGGTGCCCTAAATAAACCTTTACTTATTAAGCTGGGAATCTTACAACAAATACAGAGCACAAGGTTACTTGTTTCTCTGTCCCAAAGATGTCCTACTGAGTAATTGAACTTCCACAAGATTTTTGCCTGTAATATTTTTTGAAACAACTTGTTGCATGAGTTTATTCCCTATACTATAAAAAGTTCTTCATTTTATTTTTGTTTAAATTACTTCTTCATAAGGAACATATTGGCTCCCACACTCAGTGAATCATTTAATGATCTTTTATCCGTGTTCCTTATGATTTTATAAATCTTATTAGGTAATTTCCTCATTTTTCCAAATGTATTTTAATCTGATGCTCCGATGCCTTGACATTCCTTAATTTCCAGCCCCTTTCCAATTGCCCTTATTATTCCAGATGTTCATCTCTGTTACTTCTCCAATTCTGAAGTATCTATTTTGTCTTATGTAGTTTAGCAAAATCATCTCTGAACTTGGGTTTGAGTCCCAGCTCCATTACACTATCTGTGGGACCCTGAGTAATCTTTAACTCCTTTGAGACTCAGTTTCCTCACTTGTAAATGAGTAAAATAGATTTTTATCTCATTATCTCACAGTCACTCTGAAGCTTATATCAAGTAAAGCTTCCCACAAAAGTACCCTGTAACCCATTAAAATGCAATCTAAATTGATTTATGTATTGCCTTATTACAAAAGAGATTTAAGGCAGTTTATAACACAATATTTTAAAAGCAAGTAAGAGTATGAAGAAAATAAATTGTATATAATGAATTTAATGTTGAGATAAGACACAACTCACTTGCTTGAGGTACCACAATAAGGTCTAAACTTTCACCAGCCAGTTCATAAGGTAAGAATGCCAAGCATAAGCATCCCTGGTACCCAGGACCTAAAAAAGTGTTTCCTGAAGTTGCTCAAGTAAAGGGCACCGTGTAACCTGGTGAACAATATCATAAAAAATGAGGTTTCACAGGTATTTCTAAAAATGGTCCTCAGTGAAGGATAAAGCAATGATGTTAAATGAAAAGATAAATGTAATTCTACAAAAACCCAGGTCACAGCTTATTACAAAGCTAGGTTTGTATCTGTGGAGTGATGGGCTGGCTGTCCTTCAGCAAAGCTCCATCAATATTTTCTCTAGCCAAGTTTAGAATTGGAGTCAAGTGCGTTCAAGCCACTTCTGCCTGGCAAGTCAGCCTAGGAGTATGTATTTTCTACATTGCTGCTTTGGTGCAGGTTCAAGGGTTTTATTGAGATGTAAACTGAATGAATATAAGGCAGCTTTCTTGTTTTTATTTATCATTAATATTTTGGTACAGGGACCAGAACTGCAACAAATATTCCAAGCCTGAATAGTCTCTAGTTCTATATATAGTTGGATAATATTTTTTTCTCTGTGTTGATGATTGTTGTTGTTGTTGTTGTTGTTATGTGCCGTCAAGTCAGATCTGACTCATAGCGACCCCTCCTTGGGTTTCCGAGGCAGTATCACTATGGAAGTAGATTGCCCCATCTTCCTTCCAGGGAGTGGCTGGTGGGTTTGAACCGCCAGCCTTCTGTTAGCAGTCAAGTGCCTTAGCCACTATGCTACCAGAGCTCCTTTCAAATAATGCCAGGTAGATAATACAGTTAGCTTGTTTTAAGGTTTAAGCTTGTGTAAGTTACTTGCTATAAACATAGATGACAGAAGTTGGGAAGGATAAATAAAAGATTAAACATGAGTTAAAAATCCTAAGAAAACCCTTAGAAGAATATTTATCCATCTTAGTTGAGTAAAATTTTCCTCAGTGGGATTGAAAAACACAAAACTTTTCAAAATATTCATGGAACTAGCTCTATTTCCTTCCTTCTAGCTTTGGGGCTGTGGTAGTGTAGTGCCTAAGGCACTTGACTGCTAACCAGAAGGCTGGTAGTTCAAACCCACCAGCCACTCTTCAGAAGGAAGGTTGGGCAATCTACTTCCATAGTGATACCACCTTGGAAACCCAAAGAAGGGTCGCTATGAGTCAGGGTTGACTCGAGGGCACATAACAACAACAATAACAGCTTTGGGGCAGGTGCCATGTATAATGCAAAATAAATGGCTAATGGCTACACTTTCCTCTTATTAATCCAGCCTTACTGTCTAATAAATCAATACAAAATAGTATAAGCTCCCTGAACAGAAATTGGGGACAGGGAGATAAAGGACATATCCAAGCAAATAGGGACTGGATCTAGGATTTCAATTCCAGGATTATTACTTGCTAGTTACAGACACATCATTGTACCTCTGAGTCACTTTCCCTCTTTGTATGAGAACAGGAATACTTGCTTCACAGAGTGGTTGTGAAGATTGAGTTAGATCGTGAATTTACTGTTTAGAATATGCCTAACACGTAATATATGCTCAATAAATCTCACCTTTCTGCTAAGAAATGCACAACTGACAAATCACTGGTTATCTAAATGAGTTAGCATATAGAATAGACACAAAACTCAGGTTTAGAATGATATTTAATGAGTTGGTATTTCCCCGTGACCTATTAGCCTCATTGCCTGTTTTGCACCATCTAACTAAACTATGATCACAAAACAGTTTGACTTTGCTTTCTCTTCTGCACAGCTCCCTGCCAGCTTAAACCTGCCTGGCTTCATTGGCTGCCTGGAATTGGCCACTTTGAATAATGATGTGATAAGCTTATACAATTTTAAGCACATCTATAATATGGACCCCTCTAAGTCAGTGCCCTGTGCCAGGTAAGTAATAATTAAGAGTGCTAAAGACTTTAGTAGCCATGTAGGAGCAGTAAACAGGATAAGAGTGGGTCAAGAGTCAGGTTCTCAATCTTTTCTTTGGGGACACCAGTTTTGAAAATGTATGATAATCATGCCTGCAAAAAAATCCTTCAGTTCCCCCTACCTTAGATGAGCATGCACAAGTGTTGAACAACTTTTTAGCAGCTTTGAGTTAGAATTCCAGGAACTGGAGTTTCACTGGAGTCTTCTGTTGTCTTAACATATAGAATAGAAAAAACAAAATCTTAAGATCAACTCATTTAACTTATAAATACTTATTGTCTTTCCCATGCAGACGAGTTTCATTTAAATGATGTAAGTTCCATGGATGATATGACGATAACGGCCTCAATACAAAACCTGAAATGTCATACAATCCTTGCATTTCCATTTCAGAGATAAACTGGCCTTCACTCAAAGTCGAGCTGCCAGCTACTTCTTCGATGGCTCTAGTTATGCTGTGGTGAGGGATATCACCAAGAGAGGGAAATTTGGTCAGGTCACACGCTTTGACATAGAAGTTCGAACACCAGCTGATAATGGCCTTGTGCTCCTGATGGTCAACGGAGTGAGTAAAAAAGAAAATCCTACCCCTTTTCTTCATCATATATTTCCCTTACTATCTTCTCTACATATTTCCAGGAACTATCCCTGGCTGAGTACATCATGCCATCACACTGAATTTCTAGTTTAGGAAGTAAAATTGGATTTTCCATCAAGGAAGTAATGACAGAAATAAATTAAAATTAAAAATAGCACTAAAATGCATTCCTTGCCCTACATTTAAGAGCTCTGGTAGCATAGTGGCTAAAGCACTTGACTGCTAACCAGAAGGCTGGCAGTTCAAACCCACCAGTCACTCCTCGGAAGGAAGGTTGGGCAATCCTACTTCCGTAGTGATACTGCCTCAGAAACCCAAGGAGGGGTCACTATGAGTCGGGGCCGACTCGACGGCACACAACAACAACAACAAAGCCCTACATTTTTGGATATATATTAGACATTCCCTTTACCTTTAAAAGAACTTTGAGAAATATCAGCACCAAAAGGTAGGTGAGCAGTGTCTCTGCAGAAATTTAGCACTGGTCATTTTAGCACTGAACTTTTTAATCATGAGTGCCCATCAGTTTAAAAATAATACTAATAATACATGATTATTATACACATATACACTTCATTTATAAATGCTATGCATGTATTCATATGGGCATATTGTTGAAAGTGTTCCAAACTAGATATTAAAGACAAATTATATAAAGATAAAATAAATGTTTTCAAATGAATTTTTATGTATTAAAATTATTATGTATTTTCCGTTAATGAAAATAATTATTAACAATAGTGTTATTTAAGGAATGTAATTAAGTATGCTTAGCTCTGGTAGCATAGTGGCTAAAGCACTTGACTGCTAACCAGAAGGCTGGCGGTTCAAACCCACCAGCCACTCCTCGGAAGGAAGGTTGGCCAATCCTACTTCCGTAGTGATACTGCCTCGGAAACCCAAGGAGGGGTCACTATGATTCGGGGCCGACTTGACGGCACATAACAACATAACTATTTTTTAACATCTTGTTAAATCTTATGTCCAATTTATTTCAGTATGTGGTTTTATTAGCAGTCATAATTGGAAAAGATACATCATAAAAATCAACAACAGAAGAAGTGTATCATTGGCTGTGCTTACTAAATCATGAGGTCACTTCTCAATCTCATTTGTCAATTTTTGTTGTTTTTAAGTGTCATTGAGTCGATTCTGATTCACAGTGACCCTATGAACAACAGAATGGAACACTGCACAGTCCTGCCCCATCCTCACAATTGCTGCTGTGCTTGAACCCATTGTGGCAGCCACTGTGTCAGTCCATCTCAATAACAGCCTTCCTCTTTTTCTCTGACCCTCTATTTGACCAAGCATGATATCCTTCTCCAGGGACTGGTCCTTTCTGAATACATGTCCAAAGTACATAAGATGAAGTCTCACCATCTTGTTTCTAAGCAGCATTCTGGATGTACTTCTTCAAAGACAGATTTCATTCATTCTTCTGGAAGTCCGTGGTTTATTTAATATCCTTTGCCAATACCATAATTCAAATGCATCAGTTCTCCTTGGGTCTTCCTGATTTGTTGTTCAGCCTTCGCGTCCATATGAGACAGTTAAAATACCATGGCTTGGGACAGGTACACTTTAGTTCTCAGAATAGCATCTTTGGTTTTTAATGCTTTAAAGGGATCTTTTGCAGCAGATTTAACCAATGCAATAGGTTTCTGGGTTTCTTGACTGCTGCTTCCATAGGTATTGATTGTGTATTCAAGTAAAACTAAATCCTTGATAATTTCCATTTTCTCCACTTAATATGATGTTGCTTATGGGTCCAGTTGTGAGGATCTGAAGTTTTCTTTATGTTGAGATGTAATCCATACTGAAGGCTGTAGTCTTTGATCTTCATCAGAAAGTGCTTTTGAGTCCTCTTCACTTTCAGCAAGTAATATTGTGCCATCTGCATATTGCAAGTTTTTAATGAGTCTCCCTCCAATCCTGATGCCATGTTCTTCATATAGTTCAACTTCTCAGATTATTTGCTCAGCTCTGACACTCATCTTTGCTGATTTTAACCCACATAGTATCCTCTTGTTCTTTTCAAATGACTGCCTCTTGGTCTATGCACAGGTTCCCCTTGAGCACAGTTAAGTGTTCCAGAATTCCCATTCTTCAAAATATTATCCATAATTTGTTATGATCTACACAGTTGAATGCCTTTGGGTAGTCAGTAAAACACAAGTAAATATCTTTCTGGTATTCTTTGTTTTCAGCCAATATCCACCTGACATCAGCAATGATATCCCTTATTCCATGTCCTATTCTGAATCTGGCTGTTAGTTCCCAGTCACTGTACTACAGCAACCATTTTTTTTTTTTTTTTTAATTATCTTCAGCAAAAATTTACTTACATGTTATATTAATGATAATATTCAATAGTTTTCACATTCTGTTGAATCACCTTTCTCTGAAATAGGCATAAATGTGGATCACTTCCAATTAGTTGGCCAAGTCTTCCAAATTCCTGGGCATAAATGAGAGAACACTTTTAGCATTGCATCTGTTTGTTGAAACATTTCAGTTGGTATTCCATCAATTCCAGGAGCCTGGTTTTTCATCAATGTCTTCAGGGAAGCTTGGACTTCTTTGCTCAGTACTATCATCAGTTCTTGAAATGGTTGAATGTCAACTAGTTCTTTTTGGTACAGTGGTTCTGTGTTTTGCTTCCATCTTCTTTTCATGCTTCCTGCATCATTCATTATTTTGCCCATGGAACCTCTCAATATTGCAACTCCAAGCTTGAATTATTTTCTTCAGTTCTTTCAGCTTGAGAAATTATGAACATATTCTTCCTTTCCGTATTCTAACTCCAGATTTTTGCACCTTTCATTATAATACTTTTCTTTGTCTTCTTGAGCCACCCTTTGAAATCTTATGTTCAGCTCTTTTACTTCATCATTTCTTCCATTTGCTTTATCTACTCTACATTCAAGAGCAAGTTTTAGAGTCTCTCTTAACATCACTTTGGCCTTTTCTCATATCCTTTTTATTTTTCCTATCTTTTTATGGACTTTTTGCTTTCTTCATGTATGAATTCTTGATGTCATCCCATAGTTCATCTGGCCTTCAGTCATTAGTGCTCGATTTGTTGAATCTATTCTTGAGACAGTCTCTAAATTCAAGTGGTATATACTCAAGATTATAGTTCAG
Source organism: Orycteropus afer afer (assembly GCF_000298275.1). Lineage (NCBI taxonomy): Eukaryota > Metazoa > Chordata > Mammalia > Tubulidentata > Orycteropodidae > Orycteropus > Orycteropus afer. The sequence continues at coordinate 189,504 of NW_006921886.1, read as the reverse complement.
CTTTCAAGGACTTGTTATTTTTCAGCTTCAACTTGAACTTGCTTAAACACTATTGATGGTCTATCCTGCAGTCATCCCCTGGCTTTGTTCTGACTAATAATATAGAGTTTCTCCATCATTTCTTTCCACAGATATGGTCAATTTGATTTCTGTGTAATCTATCTGGCAAGGTCCATGTATATAGATGCCATTTATGTTGTTACAAAAAGGTATTTGCAGAGAATAAGTTGCTGGTTTTACAAAATTCTATCATGTGATCTCAAGTATCATTTCTATCACCAAGGCCACATTTTCCAACTACTGATCCTTCTTTGTTTCCAACTTTCAAATTCCAAACACCAGTAATTATCAGTGCATCTTGATTGCATGTTTGGTCAGTTTCAGACTGCAGTTGAAGTAATACAAGTTGATAACTGTTCTAGTTACCTAGTGCCACTCTGACAAGAGTATACCACAAATGGGATGGCTTGAACAAACAGGAGTTTATTCTCTTACAGTTCAGGAGGGTACAAGTCCAAGTTCAAAGTGCCAGGCTGTAGGGGCTGGGTGAAAGCCCCTCGACCTTGGGCTTCAGCTCTGCCTCTTGCTCCCAGCTCATTGGAGCTAGAGGCATCTCTTCACTCAGGCAGCTACTGGCTGCTGAGGCTAAGAAGCCCGAGGTTGACAAATAAAATGGCACAGTCCCGATGTTACCAAACCACATGGCAGGCCATTAATTTAAGTGTATTGAAAGCCCCAAGGTCAGCAGAGCATGGCAGGCTGCTGCACAGTGACTCGGCTACCTGCAGGGTTCAAGAGTGCCATAAGCTAGAGACCATTCCCAAAGCTGGTACTTATATATGGGAAGGAGACCACATCCCTAAAGCAGCTGCTCATAGTAGATCCCACCATGGAACGATTACCAGTCTCATCATGGGGAATACTATATCCAGCTGCCCAACCACTCAACCAGGCCTAGTCAGGTTGACACACAAACTTAACTACCACAGTAACAATTTTCAGTTTCTTCATCTTTGGCATTATTGGTTGGTGTAAATTTGAATAATAGTTGTATTAACTGGTTTTCCTTATAGGCATATGGATACTATCTTATCACTGACAGCATTGTACTTCAGGCTAGATCTTGAATTTTTTTTTTTTTTTTTTTTTTGAGGATGAATGCAATGAAATTCCTCTTCAATGTGTCATTCCTGGCATAGCAGACCATATCATTCTCTGGTTCAAAATGGCCAATACCAGTCTATTTCAGCTCACTAATGCCTAGGACATTGATCTTTATGCATTCTCTTTCTTTTTTGATCACTTACAATTTTTCTAGATTCATACTTCGTACTTTCCCCATTTCAATTATTAATGGATATTTGCAGCTGTTTCTTCTCATTTTGAGTCACACTACATTAGCAGATGAAGGTCTTGAAAGCTTTACTCCATTCATATCATTAAAGTCGACTCTACTTTGAAGAGGCAGATCTTTCCTACTCATATTTTGAGTGCCTTCCAACTTGAGGGGCTCATCTTCCAGCAGTGTATCAGACAATGTCTACTGCTATTCATTAAATTTTTCACTGGCCAATTTTTTTCAGAAATTGATTGCCAGGTCTTTCTTCCTATAGTGCCTTAGTCTAGAAGCTCCACTGAAACCTGCCCACCATGGTTGACTCTGTTGCTGTTTGAAATACTGATGACATAGCTTCCAGCATCGCAGCTATACACAAGCCACCACAACACAACAACCTGATGGACAAGTGGTGAATTCATCATTTAGCAAAGGTTTTCTTTAAAATTTGGCTTGTAAATTTCCTTCTTTCCTGGTGCTGGTTTTTGCAAGCTAATGAGATATTGTAAAGTTTTATAAACTTTTAACATAAGATCTCAAAACCTATGAAACTCTTCAGTGGAAGATTTCTAAACAGATTAGAAATTTATCTCCACAAATGTTTTAATAGCACAGATAAGAAGTTTTTAGATTGTGCCCTTCCATTTTTTTCTTTGGTAAAATAACATAACATTAGAAAAATTTTCTACACATCTGCTTTAAAAACTATCTTCCCAGACCACCAGTTTCTTTAAAAATTACTTCTCATTCATTGTAATAACAATATTTTTGCCTTGAGAGGACAAATCAAGACTGATTTTTTTTTTTTAATAACTAGTAGATTTCATATTACTGAAAGACATTTGTCATCACAAGTAAAGGTCAGCAAATTTAGAATGTTTGATTTTATAAAGAAAAATATGTGCCCCTTCCTTACACTTGACAGCTCTTTTAGTAATTCACAGGAAGTAGCCATCAAGCATCTGTGTATCTTGAAAGATTTTTTATCATTTGGAATCTCAACACAAAATCATTGTAAATATTCTATCATTTATATCACATCACCCATCAATCCATATAACCCAGCTTACATAAGCTATAATAAATTCCAGTAGGCTGAAAATGAAGAAATGGATGAGGGGCCATTATTAACCCTTCAGGTATGGAATCACACTCAGGACACTACACATAGTATATGAACCTCACATAAGACTGACACAGGGATGAAGTGAAGGCCCAGTGTCAATCCATATATTGCATAGATAGCTAGCTCCCTCAAGTCACCCCCAACTCATGGCAGTGTTATGTACAACAGATCATTGCCTAGTCCTGTTTCATCTTCATAATCGCCAGCATGTTGAGTCCATTGTGCAGCTATTGTGCCAATGCATCTTACCAGTGGTCTCTGTCACCCTCACTGGCCCTCTGCTTCATTAAACATCATGTCCTCCTCCCACAGTTGATCCTTCCTGATGACATGTACAAAGCAAGCAAGTCAGAAAATACTTTGCTGTGATCCTTAAAATAGTCATCGGTTCATTTTTGGAAGTAGATCACCAGGCCTTTCTTCCTGTCCCTCTCAGTCTAGAAGCTCCACTAGAATCTGCTCACCATGGGTGACACTGCTGGTATTTGAAGTACTGGTGGCCCAGCTTCCAGCATCATAGTAACACCCAAGTCAGCAGAATTTCAGGCAGTGGTGAATGTATGAACCTAGAGGCTAATTTCTTTCTGTGTTTCAGATTTTAAAAATAAGTACAAAGAGAAGTTAAAATATTTTCTTTCTACACCCAGTGTGTGTTGTGTTCCACACTCTCAGGAGTACAGAACTCCACTCAGGAGTCACTTTCTAAAGAACAGGAACTTTGCCCCAGCACCTAAGTTTTCAAATCCATTGAATTCTTGTAATACTGAACTTCTGAAAACAAGCAAACTTGACCAGAAAATTACTTGTGTTGTTTGTCGTTTGGTGCCATTGAGTGAATTCTGACTCATAACTACCCGATGTTCAACAGAACAAAACACTGCCCGGTCCTGCACCATCCTCACAATCATTGCTAGACTTGAGTCCATTGTCGCAGCCACTCTGTCAATCCGTCTCCTCAAGGGTCTTCTTTTTTTTTGTTAAATCTTATACTTGATCAAGCATGATATCCTTCCCCAGGGGCTGGTTTCTCCTCTTAACATGACCAAAGTGTAGGAGACAAAGCCTCCCCTCCTTGCTTCCAAGGAGTACTCTAGCTGGATTTCTTCCAAGACAGATCTTTTCATTCTTCCAGAAGTACATATTCTTTGCCAAGACAGTAATTCAAATGCACTGATTCTTCTTCGGTCTTCCTTATTCATTGTTCAGCTTTCACATGCATATGAAAATACCAAGGCTTGGGTCAGGTACACCTTACTCAATTATTTAGTCAAAGGAATTACTTTGATTATAGAACAACATGTTGTCCAAATACATAACTTCATATTTATTTATATAAAGTCAGTGTTTCAAAATAATACAACAACCTTCTTTTTATATTATTTGTCATTAATTTTTTTTAACTTCTTTTCAATATACTTCAGAATTATTTTTCAGGATTACTAATTTTTTCTTAAAATGAATGCATTTCATTTACTGGGCTATTACAATTTTTTAAGTGCATGAACACAGGTAATTGACTGTGCATGGTCTATTAATTTTAAGAACTTTAAAAGGTCAGTAATTTTGCCCAAATCACAATAAATAAATAAAAAGGTCAATAATGTAGACTTAAACCTAAACCCATTGATTCATAAAGTAGAATTGAAAAAGAAGTTCTAAATTATCATTAATATTAACACTTTACTATATTAATATGAAAACTAATTGCTGATATAGAAGTAGTAGTAGTAATTTTTATTTCATAATAAGAATTTCATGAGGTTTGCTTTCTCATTGGGTAGTTTCAATAATGAAGAATATACTATTATTTCTTAAACTCAGCTAAATCTGCACTTTCATAATAGCACATGCTCGCATCTTACAACTTCTTTGTCTCCACAGAGTATGTTTTTCAGCCTGGAGATGCGCAGTGGTTTCCTACATGTGTTCTATGATTTTGGATTCAGCAATGGCCCTGTGCATCTTGAAGACACGTTGAAGAAAGCTCAGATTAATGATGCTAAATACCATGAGGTACAAATTCTCACAGTTTGTTTGTTTGGATCTCCTGATAGTAATTAAACTGAACACTTTCACATCTAAAGAGCAACTAACGGGCCTCACCCAAAAATACTCAACCCAACAATAGCATTTGCTTTAAAAGAATATATGTTTTTGTCATCTCCACACTTAAAAGAATTACTGAACAATTCTTTTTAATTGCTCCATTGACCAAAAGTCTCCAGCAGTGCTAATATCATGATTACCAGAGCAGTCCTATAGAATCCTTTGATACATTTGTTGAAAATTCCAGAGTGTACAGACACAGGATTATTTCCTGTATCTATCAAGCTACTAATGGAAATGTAAAAAAAAAAAAAAAAAAAAAATAGATATAACTAAATGCAGAATTTAAACTTTTCAAATCATTTATCCAGAACTTAGAAAATACTAACACAGGTTTCCTTATAAAGAGAATCCACAAAAAATGATCTTTAGTCTTGAAACATGTGTGCAGTATACTGATAATATACTTCGTTTTCATTAAGAGCTACTTTAAATAGATTTAACTTAACAAAGCACATAAAGGTATGATTTTTTTTAATTGAACAAAAATGTAGGGATTAGGAAGTTCTATTTCCCCGTTCAGTTCAAAGTTCATAGTCTTCTCGAAGATGGGTTAGAATAAAAAGAGAATTTTGTAACTATCTCTCTGCCTATAGCATTGGGAGTTCTTCAAGTAGCTCATTATGTCCCCAAAGAACTATACCTTGTGACATGCCTTCTGCAGTTCAGAAGACACCTGTTTATAGTTCTTTCCTGAATCTCTCAGAAAGGGCAAGAAAAACAGTAGGTCTCATAGCAAAAATTTTCTTCAGCCAGCTCCCTCTCCATATAGACATCCTTCCCAAGAAATTGAACTGCTGGTTGCTTAAGCCAGAGTTTTTAATGTGTATAAGTAAGAAGTGAAAATCTCTTCCTCATTATATGAACAAGCAAGTGCAAAGACATGGAAGAGTGGCTGCTATAACCAGAATAATTAAAATACACAGCTTTCTTAAAAAGGGTGATGATTAGAGTTGATCAAGACATACTGTGTATTATTTCTCCTAGATCTCAATCATCTATCACAATGATAAGAAAATGATCTTGGTAGTTGACAGACGACATGTGAAGAGCATGGATAATGAAAAGATGAAAATACCTTTTACAGATATTTACATTGGAGGGGCTCCCCCAGAAATTATACAATCCAGGTAAGTTTTTTTGTTGTTGTTGCTAAATAGCTGTTTGTTCCTAATGATGTACTTGGATGAGTATTCAACTTTCAGGAGAAATCTAGTTTAAGGTTTAAAGACCTCCACCTGCTCCCCTTATACACATGCACGCATGCACACACATTTGTGTGCACACAGAGTCCCCTCCTACCATCTTCGTGAGTCCTTTAAATTAGCATCTAGTTGATATGATTTACAATTTCTTTAATTGTTTATTACCCCTGGGACATATTCTAACACAATATTTCTCATCAAGAGGAGAGGGCAGAGCATGTACACTGTGGGAAAATAAAGAGGCTTTATGTTCTTTTACTTTTGTTTTAGTTTTAATTAAAACTTATTTTGAATTCTCAAACAGCATCTAATGAGGGTGAAAATGTTTAAGATTGTCTAATGAGATGTGATTTATGTATAAAGAAGCATTGTTCTAATGTATTAAAAAAAAATTAGCTGTCACTAACCATTGGACGACGTGTAGCACTGGGCAGGTCAACTGCGAAGGAACTGTTACAAGTGCTGAGGAGCAAGGATGTCTCCGTGAGGACTAAGGTGTGCCTGATACAAGCCATGATATTTCCAATCGCCTCATATGCATGTGAGAGCTGGGCAATGAATAAGGAAGACCAAAGAAGAGTTGATGCTTTTGAGTTGTGGTGCTGGCGAAGAATGCTGAAAGTACC
>NW_006921886.1:179630-182880 GCF_000298275.1 Orycteropus afer afer | reverse complement strand
CAAGTATAGCAGGGATTGTGGGGCTGGCGCAGGATCGGGCAGTGTTTCGTTCTGCTGTGCATGGGGTTGCTATGAGTCGGAGATGACTCAACGGCACCTAGCAACAAAAACAACAACAACCAACCATAATCAGTTCATAGCATTAGAGACCCTTAAAGCTGAAGGGAAACTTTAAGATGGTCTAGTCTTTTGGTTCTCTACCCTGGTTCTTATTAGAATAATCTGGAGAACTTTATGACTGCCATTGCCCAGTCCTCCTTTCCAAAAATTCTTATTAGTCTGAGTTAAGGCCCCAACATAATATTTTAAAAACAAAACAAACAAGCCACCTCTCCAGGCAGATGATTCCACTGTGCATCCAGGATTGAGAATTGATAAGTCCAACCCCATCCCATAAAGAATTCTCCTCTTCACTGGCTCTCATATCTCCCTTTGTATAAATTGAACAATGGGCACAGGACTATCTCTGAAGTGGAAAAAAAAAAAAAAGATAAATTTTTAAAGGCTTCAATTACTATAAAGCTCTTCCTTATACTGAGTCAAAATTAGTGAAATCTCTCTTCCATGCTGGTATGATTTATATTTAAAGAAGGCTCTTCAAGCTTCATTTCCAAACTAAACACCCTCTTCAATTCCTTCAAACATACCTCATGAGATCTTAAGCCTTTATGGTTGCTGTTGTTCACATCCATTCTGTCAATTAGCATAGTCTTCCAAGTGTGGTCTTGCCAGAGGAGAATACCTTGAGACAGTTACCTCCCTTAGTTTGGCCAATGTTCATCTAAAGTACATTGAAGCCATTCTAATTTAGTACAATTGACTTCCTATTCATTGATCATCCAATTGTGTACTCTTGAACAAGGTATAATACAAGGTACAATGACAAGTACTGAGACCAGAGTATTGAGAACAATGCCTTCCCTGACTTTAGGGATAAAGATTTGTTACTTTCCTATTGATCGAAAGGTCTAGTATTCACTAAGACATTCATCTTGATTTAGTTGATTGCAATATAACCTAACACCAAGAAGATGAACTCAATGAGTAAGTAGATTACTGGAAGTCTGAAGACCTGGGTTCAAATCCTAACTCTACCACTTGTAACATTAGAGAATACTTTAGACTTTTTAGTTTCATTTTATAGGTCAAACCATTCAAAATTGCCAACTGTTGACCATTTTTGACCTACAACTATGTCAGTTTCTCATGGTTCTATCTAATAATCATCTGTAAAAGCAAATTTACATCATCCTCATCTATTTCACTAATTGTTATAAAGATAAAATGAGCTAAGGAAAATTAAAAGATTTTGAAAACGGTAAAGAAGTAAACATATTAATTTGACTCAGAATAAAATTGTTCTTTAGGCAAAGATTAGGCATTGCTTTGTACTTATCAAAGAAAACATTGGAATATGAATGAGATAGTAAAGCAAGCTATCTGACACTCTTGTTGTTAAGTGCCACCATGTCAGTTCCGACTCATGACAACTCCATACACAACACTGCCCAGTCCTGCACCATCCTTTGAATCCTTGCTACGCTTTAGCCCATTGTTGCAGTCACTGTGTCAGTCCATCTCACTGAGGTCCTCCTCCTTATCACTGACCCTCTACTTTACCAAGCATGATGCCTTTCTTCAGGATCAGTACTTTCTGATAATATGTCCAAAGTACATGTGACAAAGTTTCTCCATCCTCACTTGCAAGGAGCATTCTGGCTCTACTCCTTACAGTACAGATTAATACAGATTTGTTCATTCTTCTGGTCATCCATGGTATAGTCAATATTCTTCACCAACACCATAATTCAAATGCATCAATTCTTCTGTCTTCCCTATTCATTGTCCAGTTTTCACATGCGTATGGGATGACAAAAAATGCCATGGTTTGGGTCAGGTACACCTTAGTCATCAAAGTGAGAACTTTGCTTTTTTTTTTTTTAACACTTTAAAGAGGTCTTTTGCAGCAAATTTTCCCATCGCAATTCATCATTTGCTTTCTTGACTGCTGCTTTTATGGGTGTTAATTGTTTATCCAAGTAAAATGGATCACATTCTCACAACTAGACCAATAAGCAACATCATGATAAATGGAATCTTATAGTAATGACTAAGTAAACTCAGGGTAGCATCATCATCATCATGGATGAATCAATAACGAATGATTTTTCCCCAGGACCCTACGAGCACACCTTCCCCTAGATATCAACTTCAGAGGGTGCATGAAGGGTTTTCAGTTCCAAAAGAAAGATTTCAATTTACTGGAACAGAAAGAAACTCTAGGAGTTGGTTACGGGTGCCCGGAAGATTCTCTTGTAAGTACCAGCCAGTCAAAGCTTTTTAATAAAAGTCACAAATTTAATCATTCTCAAAAGCCAGAAAAGCTCTTGTCTGCATCTTTATGATGCCATGTACACGTTGGGTCTCCTTCTCCTACAACTAGAGAAAAGTATTATTAAGCTAGAAAGGCCTTTGGAAGTCCTCTGTGCCTTGTCCAGTTGCTTCAGTTTTTAATGGGAGATGTGTCCAAAGCTCAGAAAAACACGAGCATCATTACTCACTCAGGATATAGGAAGTGGACAAACAAAACTCGATCTGTTAGAGGAATGAAGAGAAAAGCTAACATGCCTGAATTCCATCATAAACCCAAAGTCAAAACATAAACTATTAACACAGAAATTGGCAGGCAGGACTTTTGATATATGAAAGACTGACATTTTAAATATTTGGTAATTTCACTATAATAACACTATGTTCACTTTTTAAATTTGCATTGATGTACAGATATCACGCAGAGCATATTTCAATGGACAGAGTTTCATTGCTTCGAGTCAGAAAATATCTTTCTTTGATGGCTTTGAAGGAGGTTTTAATTTCCGAACATTACAGCCAAATGGGTTATTATTCTATTATGCTTCAGGGGTAAGTATTTGTTTTTTTCCTGAAGAAACTTCTTTATGGTAATTTTTTGCTATTAAAAACACTTTTATGCATTTTAACAGTTATTTTTTATTCAGATTAATGTTGACTCACATGTACATACACAAAATAATTGGAGGTAATGTATAAAATATATATTGTATATCAGGGGTTCTTAATCTGGCATTTAAGACCATCCCTCAGGGGTTTATGGATATAAGTCAGGAGGCCCCTGGACTTAGATGGGAAAAAATTACACGTTCATTTTCTTTTTTCTTTTTTTTTTTTTTTATTAGGATTTGGGTGAAGATTTACAGAGTAAATTCACTTT
>NW_006921886.1:151357-172110 GCF_000298275.1 Orycteropus afer afer | reverse complement strand
GGTTTCCCTTTTCTTTGTTGAAGAGGGTCTGTGCAATCCTTCTGCCTAGTCCGCCATCTTGCCCCGCCCCACACGTTCATTTTCTATAATTAAAATTTAGCATTTCAATCTGTTATGAATATAGGCAAGAAACCACTGTATATTAGCAGTATCTGTGACCTTGTCATTAATAGAAATCACAGATTTTTCCATAGCACATGGAAACATGTCACAGGTACATCAAAATGTCATTTTTGTTCATTGCTATTCTAAATGACACTTGTTATTAGATTTGCTCTACTAGGTCTTGTTATTGATAGCCTCAATAAGAAATATACATATTAGTATATCACAGATTTTTTAATATTTGTAATTTAATTTAATTGGTTTCCTTTATATTTCTGCATATTTTGATTTATACATTTATAAACATTAGTTTATGAAGAGGCCCATATGCATCACTAAACTGACAGTGGAGACCATGGCACAAAAATGTTTAAGAAACTCTGTGTATGTTAAAAACTGACACATCTGCTTTAGTTTATAAAATAGTAAAAAGAGCATGCTCTTCTGTCTTTAAATTTTCCGTAGCACACAAAACCAAAAAAAAAAAAAAAAACCAAACCCACTTCCATCGAGTCGATTCCAACTCATAGCAACCCCCTTTGGGTTTCCGAGGCAGTAAATCTTTATGAAAGTAGATTGCTCAGTCTTCCATCCACAGAGTGGCTGGTGGGTTTGAACCACTAGCCTTCTGGTTAGCAGTCAAATATCTTAGGTACTACGCCACCAGAGCTTCTTACAGAGCACAAGCTCAGCTTATAAAAATACATTATTTCAAGAATAAAAAAGGATCAGTTAGTAAAATTTAACCCAAATGACAATAAAAAGTTTTAAAAAGATTAAAATAGGACAGGAGGAGGTTTGGTGACCCAGAAATCCAACTGTTCTATCTCTGAAAGCTCATCACGGATAGACTGAGTTTATAGAATTGTATAACTTATGAAAGCAGCTATCATTTTTCATATACTTTTCCACTGAATTGAATTTAAATAAATGGCATCTGTGAAAATTTAGCCAAAGTACCTGGACTTCTGCCACAAAACCTGCATCTGATACCTATGGTTAGTCAAATAACACTCCATTCAAAAAAAAAAAAAAAAAGCCTCTGTGCTGCTGAGGGTTAACCTTACAGGTTGATCCCTTTATAAGAGAAGTAAGATTATCATTTCACCTTTATTTTAAGACAAGCAATAAGCAAATTCACTTAATGGGATGCTAACTTCTGCTTTAAAAAAAAAAAAAAAAAACTCTATAGATAAAACTAGTGAAACACTTAAAAAGACAAAACTAGCAAATTAACCCTTGCCTAGTCAGACAGTTACATCCCCAAGGGAGTCCAAATATTGTATTTACAAAACAGATTAAAAATGAGACTGATGACAGAGTAGAAATGCCTGACTTAGGAAAAAAACGGTGACTGGGGCCACCACTCTGAACATGACAAAATCACCAAAAATTTTCAGCTCCAAATATTGAGAGATTTTTTTTCCCATTGAAACGTGTATCTAATTTTATAAGCAACACCAATACGAGCAATAGGACGTTCTCTTTTACTATTCATAGAAATTATTTCACCAGGAAATTTCTTGTAAAAGATGTGTTCCTTTAAGCAATACCATTATGTAAATGTTGAAAGTGTGTCTGTCGTTGGTATCCCTGGCCTCCTGACTTAAACCGTTGTTTTATATTTCAGTCAGACGTGTTCTCTATTTCTCTGAAGAATGGTACTGTGATCATGGATGTAAAGGGAATCACAGTTCAATCGGCAGATAAGCAGTACAATGATGGGCTGCCCCACTTCATCATTACCTCTATCTCACCCACAAGGTATAGCTCCTCACTTTGTATTCTGTCCACTATTTGTCTTTAGTATGTACGACATGATTCTGTCACATGAACTTATGAATAATAGGCCATTTCTATTACTTGTTGTTCTTATTGGGTGCCATAGAATTGATTCCAACTCACAGGAACCAATATGACAGAGTAGAAGTGCCCCATAGTGTTTTCTAGGCTGTATTACAGGATCAGATTGCTAAGACTTTCACTCACAGAGCTGTTGGGTGGGTACGAACCACGAACCTTTCAGATAGCAGCCAAGCACTTTACCATTGCGCCACCAGAGCAGCTTTTGCTTTTGTTGGGTTTACTGAAAAAATGGTAGGTCGAGGGGAAACACACTTTCTTTTAAAAGAAATTGCTGTTGATTTTTAAGACATAACAAATAAGTCACCATAAAATTACTTAACACAAATGTAAAGGTTTTCTTTTTTTCAGTAAAACAGTGGGTTATAATCTCCTTGAGGAAAGTGACTATACATTCTGCTTATGGAATGGAGTGTAGTGTATTGTACACAGAAAGAGCTCAGCAAACATTGGTTTAGTTTAGATTCTGAATTAAACAATTGTGGAAGCTACATTTATGGCTACATTTTAAAGGCTTTATCTTTAAAATACCTAATACTAAATTTCTTCACCTAATAAGAAAGCTTTCTGGAATCAGAAATAAGTCTCTAGTGGAGAGTACAGACAAACTATTTGTCAAATGTAAAAGGACCAAAATAATAAGTTTTTTTCTAGACTCCACTTCCAATGAGGATCAAATTCATCTAATGTGCTTTACACTAAAAATAGTCTCCCATAAATGTCATTAAATAATTACCATGACATATGTCTTTTTTCTCCACACACAAAAATAATACAGATGACTAATTGTCCGAACTTCTTGCTTTTATGGGTTTAAATTCTATCCATGGTTTGGAGAGTCATTTTTAAATAGTAATATTCAACCACTTTATCCTGGACTTCGTAAAGAGTACGGCAAAACAAATATAATGGCTGTTCATTAACCATGTGTTCCATTTCATTTCCATGATTAAACCTATTCATCCAACCTTGATTGAAATAAGGTAAAATGTTAGCAGTGTGGTGTTGTCGTTGTTATGTGCCATGGAGTCGGACCCTACTCATAGCGACCCCTCCTTGGGTTTCCGAGGCAGTATCACTATGGAAGCAGATTGCCCAACCTTCCTTCTGAGGAGTGGCTGGTGGATTTGAACCACCAGCCTTTTGATTAGCAGTCAAGTGTGGTGTGTAAAGAAGCTTTTTTTTCTTTGCAGATATGAACTGATAGTAGATAAGAGCAGACTTGGGAGTAAGAATACTACCAAAGGGAAAGTGGAACAGACACAACCAAGTGAAAAGAAGTTTTACTTCGGTGGCTCACCTGTCAGTCCTCAGTACAGTAATTTCACTGGCTGTATAAGCAATGCCTACTTCACCAGGTATCCTGTTTTATTATTCATACATCAGTGTGACTGAGAAAGAAGATCAAGTCAATAATGGAAATGTATACATCATTAAAACTGAAAACTATGAAACTGATTGGAGGCTTTAGAGGGTCATAGTTGAAACCCTGTATGTACTTGGTTTCATGTACAAGTTTTTTGCACTTTAATTTCTGAATGACCTTTGATAAGCCTAAATTTCTTAACTGTAAAATGCAGATAATAATAGCACTTGCCTCATAAGCTTGTTGTGAGAATTAACTGAGATAATGCACCTAGAGCACCTGGCACAGCATCTGGCACACCAAACTCACCAAACACACTGCCCTGGAGTCAATTCTGACTCTAGTGACCCCCATTGTGTTTCCAAGGCTGTAAAACTTTACAGAAGTAGACTCCTTCATCCTTCTTCAGTGGAGCAGCTGGTGAATTAGAACCACTGATCTTTCGGTTAGCAGCCAAATGTCTTAACCACTACACTACCAGAGCTCCTTATCTGGTACACGGCAATCTATAAATATTGGATGCTATTATTTTTGTACTTATTATTAATGATATAGTACAAAGTAACACCCTCAAATCCTTATTGCAGGTTTTTAAATGTTTTCTTAAGTTAAAGCATGGCTTTAAACAAACCATTAATCTAGGTCCTCAACAAAGGCAATGGGAGTTCCCTGAGTACAAGGAAAAACATGTAATGCAGATCAGGTGACACAGATGGTACATACCCAAGGGATGTAATGAAGGAAAAGATATGCAACAGTCAGAACATTCTGGTACCCAGGCACATGGTCATTGATTAATTATTGATTGATTGGTTAATTAATTGATTGAATCATAATTTAAAATGTTCTAGTTAAGAATGTGATTGATGGATAAAGACCTATCACACACACATACACAAAATTGTATAAGTTCTTTGACTTCCAGTGTCTTAATCATGCGATTTTAAGCCATATTTTTAAAGCCTTTCTTCCTCTGTTACCAACATAGATTGGATAGAGATGTGGAGGTCGAAGATTTCCAGCGATATTCTGAAAAGGTCCACACTTCTCTTTATGAGTGTCCCATTGAGTCTTCACCATTGTTTCTTCGTCACAAAAAAGGAAAAAATTCCTCAAAGTCTAAAACAAACCAGAATAAAAAGGTAAAAAAAAAAAAAAAAAAATGGTGTTCCACTTCCCCAAATTCCTTCACCTTCCAGGCATGTGGTTCTATATACTGCTATTTTATAGAATTTACTTGAGTTAGCACCTGTGTACACGTGAAAGATGAGATTGTTTTAGAATAAGATACTCCAGTTTACCAGTTTTGTTACATCAATTTGTTCCCAAAGAAATTATTTGAATCAGCTTTTACTGATATTCCCAACTACTTTTTACTACCCTTGTTAAATCCTACTATGTGTAACAATTTATGTATATAATATATACTATTTAATACTGTTAAGTCCCTAGTATAATTTATTTTTATATAACTATCTCAGACTTTTGTCACATTAGTGGAAATGACTAAAGTTCCCAATTTTACCTTCATTTTCTCTAATTCCTTGACCTTTACTTCTCCACTCACATGCACATCAATTAGAGCTGGTACATCGTCAAAATCTTGAGTTCTAAATCTCCGTCCTATACTACTGTACTCCTTCTCTCTCATTATTTACTCCCAGTATTCATATTCTTTGCCTTCATTGCAACTGATACTCTTGGTCTCTTCTCATTCTTTAAGTATATGTCTCCCTTCACGGCCCAATTTTAACAAGGCACTCAGGTGCTCTCACCCCGGTGCAAGCCACCATCATATCACATCTGAATTACTATCATAGCTTCCAAAAAGTCTCCCTGCTTCTACTTTGCTCCTCAACAATCTATTCTTAAGATAACAGTCAGACCCTTAAAAATATTATGTCACTCCTCTCTCAAAATGACCCCCACTGCATGCAGAGTAATAGCCTAAGTCCCTACAATATCACACACAAAATAAATAAGTAAAAACAGCTGTCATTGAGTGGACTTCAAGTCATGGCAACCTCATGTGTGTCAGAGTAGATCTCTGTTTCACACGGTTTTCAATGTCTGCTTTTTGGGAAGTAGATCACCAAGACTTACTTCCAAGGAGCTGGTGGGTGGACGCAAACTTCCAACCTTTTCCTTAACAGCTGAGCACATAACTATCTGCACCACCTAGGGACTCCACACAGCATCACAAGAGGCCCTATATGATCCAGGCTTTGCCTCTCTGACCTCATCAACTCCCACTCCTTCACCTCATTCACTCTGCTCTGCACACTGGCCTCCTGGCTCTTCCTATAACATGCCATGCATTGTCTGGTCTTTATTTGAGCTCTTCGACCACCAGCCACTCCTCGGAAGGAAGATGGGGAAATCTACTTCCATAGTGATACTGCCTTGGAAACCCAAGGAGGTGTCACTATGAGTTGGGTTTGACTTGATGGCAAATAACGACAGCAACAATAACTACAGAAACAGTAGCAATTAAAAAAACAAGAAAGTAGTAAATATGCAAATTCCAATGGGTTACTGAAGTCCTACATTTTTCTTTTTTCTTTCTTTCTTTTTTTTTTTCATTGTGATTTGGGTGCAAATTTACAAAGCAGATACATTTTACTCTCAATAGTTCATGCACATTTGATGTCATAGCCCCAGTTATAATCTTCAACCATAAAAACCTCTCTTTCTCTCTCTTCCCTATGACTACCCCTTCTCTGTGCCCTTCTTATCTGTCCATTCCTGTCTGTCAAGCTTTCCCTCTATGTGAATTCTGCTCCTCTGATATCTCATGGCTGATTGATCTAAAGGGCACATCTCCTTAGGGTAGGTTTTCTGATTGTAGGTCTTTCTTCTGTGGGGTTGAGAGCCAATCAATGGAAATGAGTCCATTCCAGGTCCAAGGGATAACCCAGGCCATAGTCTCCAAGGTTCCACCAGTCTCTAGCCAATTAATTAGTCTGGTCATTTTTGTGTTTTGGAATTTATTCTACATTTTGCCTCCCACCCTACCCAGGATCTTCAATTTTTATCCCTTTCTGAGTGGTTGGCATTGGTAGCTGGACACCATCTAGTTTTTCTGCTGTCAGGGTAGTGAAGGCTGAGGTCCTCCTCATAGTTCATCATAACTTTGGACTAATTGCTTCCAAATTACTTTGATTTTCTTCACTCTCCTATGCTCTAGAGGAGAGGTGACCACTAGTTACATCACAGATGGCCACTCAAAAGCTTTTAAGACCCTAGTTGCTACTCACCAAAGTGGGACGTAGAACAAGATTTTTACATACTATGTTGTGCCAATTGAGCATGATGTCCCCCAAAGAATGTGGTCCCAAGCCTGGTGATTCTCTTCCTCAAGGTGTTTGGTTGTCTCTGAAAAGCGGCTCCAATCTTGTCCTCTGTTATTTCTATAATGTGTGTGGATAATTTTGTAGTGCAAGTACATATGTAAGACTATCTTCAGCCAAATCTATCCTTGGTCTTGGGTATATGCCTCTTCACCTGCCCCCACCTGATCTTATCACCTATCTATGCATTTACCCATAGCCTAGTCAACAACCAACATTATTGTCAATGAAGAAAGATTCAAAGCATTCCCCTAGCAAATGGGAACCAGACAGAGAAGCCCTCTATCACCACTTCTATTTAACATTGTATTGGAAGTGCTAGCCAGGGCAATAAGGCAAGAAAGAGATTAAAAGACATCCAAATTGTCAAAGAAGAAGTAAAGCAATCTCTCTTCACAGATGACATGATCCTATGCATAGAAAACCAAAAAGACTCAGCCAAAAAAAAAAAAAAATTACTAGAACTAATAGACAGGTTCAGCAGGATGGCAGAATACAAGGTCAACATACAAAAATCAGTTGGATTCAACAAAAAGACCTCTGAAAGGGAAATCAGGAAAACAGTACCATTTACAATAACTACCAAAAAGGTAAAGTGATTAGGAATGAATCTTATCAGGGACACAAAAGACCTTTATGAAGAAAACTATAAAACACTACTACAAGAAACTATAAGAGATCTACATAAATGGAAGAACATGCCATGTTCATGGATAGGAATACTGAATATTGTGAAAATGTCAATACTACCCAAAGTAATCTATGTATTCAATGCAATCCCAATCCATATTCCATCAACATTCTTTAAGGATATGGAAAAACCAATCACTAACTTCATATGGAAAGGAAAGAGATCTTGAATAAGCAAAGCACTGCTGAAGAAGGAAAACAAAGTAGGACGTCTCATACTTCCCAATTTCAAAGCCTGCTATACAGCCACAATATTCAAAACAGTGTGGTATTGGTACAATGATAGACCAATGGAACAGAATCAAAAAACTTGAAATAGACCCATTTATCTATGAACAGCTGATTTTTGACAAAAGGTCAAAACCCATTAAATGGGGGAGAGATAGCCTCTTTAACAAATGCTGCTGGCAAAACTGGATATCCACTTGCAGAAAAATTAAACAAGACACATACCTCATGCCATACACAAAAAGAAACTCAAATGGGATCAAAGACTTAAATGTAAAACCCAAAATCATAATGTCATTCAAAGATAAAATAGGTGCAGATCTAGGGGCTTTAATTTACGGCATAAATAGACTATCAAGCATAACATAAAATGCACAAGGAGTGGAGAGAAACTTGATGCCTGGGACCTTTTAAAAATTAATTCTCATGTGCATCAAAAGATTTCTCCAAAAGAGGAAAAAGAGAACCTACAGATTGAGGAAAAAAATATTTTGCTACAGCATATCTGAAAAGGGACTTATCTCTAAAATTTATAGAACACTTCAACACCAAAAAGACAATCCAATTCAAAAACTGGCAAAAGACATGAACACACACATCACTAAAGAAGATATACAGATTACCAGTAAAAACATCAAGAAATGCCCACAATCATTAACCATTAGAGAGACGAAAATCAAAACAATCAGATACCATGTCACCCCAGCAATAATAGCAAACTTCAGCAAGACAGAAAACACAAATGCTCCTGGGGGTGTGGAGAGATTAGAACTCTCATACACTGCTGGTGGGACTGATAAAATGGTACAGCCACTATGGAAAACAGTATGGTGTTTCCTTAAAAAACTGAAAATAGAAATACCATTTGATCCAGCAATTCCATTACTAGGAATATATCCTAAAGAGGGAGAGACAGAACACAAATAGACACATCCACATCTATGTTCATTGCAGCACAATTCACTATAGCAAAGAGATAGAAACAACCTTAAATGCCTATCAACAGATGAATGGATAACCAAACTATGGTACATTCACACAATGGAATACTACGCAACATTAAAGAATAATGAAGAATACACGAATCATCTCACAACATGGATGAATTTGGAGGACATTATGCTGAGAGAAACAACTCACTCGCAGAAGTGAATGTATATTTTAATTATTGAGGCAATTATAACTTACACCCCCACAAACAGCAGTTAAAAGAAGCAATTGCCCTACACAATTGCCAGCATTTGACAGAATCAAGTATTTAGAATCTTGCTAACCTAATGTGCAAATACAGCATCTCCTTGTGGTTTAATTTGCATTTCCCATGGTGGTTTTGCCCATTTTGAATCAGGCAACCATATGATCTACTATGCCAGGAATGACCAACTGAAGAGGAATGGCATGGCATGCATCGTCACAAAGAATGTTTCAAGATCTGTCCTGAAGTACAATGCTGTCAGTGGTAGGATAATATCCATATGCCTACAAGGAAGACCAGTCAATATTACTACTATTCAAATTTATGCACCAATCACCAAAGCCAAAGACAAGGAAGTTGAAGATTTTCACCAATTTCTGCAGTCTGAAATTGACCAAACATGCAATCAAGATGTGTTGATTATCATTGGTGATTGGAATGTGAAAGTTGGAAAAAAAGAAAAATCACCAGTAGTTGGAAAATATGGCCTTGGGGATAGAAATGGCACTTGAGATTGCATGATAGAATTTTGCAAAAAGGATTATTCATTGCAAATACCTTTTTCAACAACAGAAATGGTGGCTGTACATGTGGACTTTGTTAGATGGAATGTACATGAATCAAATCAACTATAGCTGTGAAAAGAGGTGATGGAAAAGCTCGATATCATCAGCCAAAACAAGGCCAGGAGCTGATTGTGAAACAGACCATCAACTGCTCATATGCAAGTTCAACTTGAAGCTAAAGGCAATTAAAACAAGCCCACAAGAGCCAAAATATGACCTTGAATATATCCCTCCTGAATTTAATCTGAAGAATAGATTTGATGCATTGAAAACCAATGACCGAAAACCAGAGGAATTGTGTGATGACATCAAGAACATCATCCATGAAGAAAGCAAAAGGCCATGAAAAGGACAGGAAAGGAAGAAAAGAACAAAATGGATGTTAGACTCTGAAACTTGCTCTTGAACAGAGAGTAGCTGAAGCAAATGGAAGAAATGACAGGATAAAAGAGCTGAACAAAAGAATTCAAAGAGCAGTTTGAGAAAACAGTCTATTACTCTAATGAAATGTGCAAAGACCTGGACTTAGAAAGCCAAAAGGGAAGAACATATTCAACATTCCTCAAACTGAAAGAACTGAAGAAAAAATTCAAGCCTTGAGTTGCAGTATTGAAAGATTCTATGGGCAAAATATTGAATGATGCTGGAAACATCAAAACAAGATGGAAGGAACACACAGAGTCACTATACCAAAAGGAATTGTTCGACATTCATCCATTTCAGGAGGTGGCATATGATCAAGAACCAATGGTATTGAAGCAAGAAGTTGAAGCTGCACTAAAAGAATTGACAAAAAACAAGGCTCTAGGAATTGATGGAATACCCATTGAGATGTTTCAACAAGCAGATGCAAGACTGGCGGCACTTAGTTATCTATGCCAAGAAATTTAGAAGACAGCTACCCTGACCAACTGACTGGAAGAGATCCATATAGGTACCCATTCCAAAGAAAGGTGATCCCACAGAATGTGGAAGTTATAGAACAAGATCATTAATATCACACACAAGTAAATTATCTTGCTGAAGATAATTCAGAAATGTTTGTAGCAGTATATTGACAGGAAACTTCCAGAAATAAAAGCTGGATTTAGAAGAGAATGTGAAATGAGGGATATCATTGCTAATCTCAGATGGATCTTGGCTGAAAGCAAAGAATACCAGGAATATATTTACTTGTATTTTATTGACTATGCAAAAACATTTGATTGTGTGGATCATAACAAATTATGGATAACATTGAGAAGAATGGGAATTCCAGAACAGTTAATTGTGCTCATGAGGAACTTGTACATAGACCAGGAGGCTGTCGTTTGAACAGAACAAGGAGATACTGCATGGTTTAAAATGAGGAAGAGAGTGTGTCACAGTTGTATCCTTTCACCATACTTATTCAGTCTGTATGCTGAGCAAATAATACAAGAAGCTGGACTATATGAAGAAGAACAAGCCATCAGGATTGGAGGAAGACTCATTAACAACCTGCAGTATGCAGATGACACAACCTTGCTTGCTAAAAGTGAAGAGGACTTGAAGCACTTACTGATGAAGATCAAACACTACAGTCTGCAATATGGATTACACCTCAACATAAAGAAAATTAAAATCCTCACAACTGGACCAGTAAACAGTATCACTATAAATAAGAGATTGAAATTGTCAAAGATTTCATATTTCTTGGTTCCACAATCAACACCAATGTAAGCAGCAATCAAGAAATAAGATGACATATTGCACTGGGCAAATCTGCTGCAAATGACCTCCTCAAAGTCCTAAAGAACAAAGATGTCTCTTTGAAGACTAAAGTGCACCTAACCCAAGCCATGGTGTTTTCAATCACCTCATATTCATGTGAAAGCTGGACAATGAATAAGAAAGACTGAAGAAGAGTTGATGCTTTTCAGTTGTGATGTTGGTGAAGAATGCTGAAAGTACCATGGACTGCCAGACGAACTAACAAATCTGTTCTGGAAGAAGTACAGCCAGAGTGGTCCTTGGAAGTGAGAATGGCCAGACTATCTCACTACTTTGGTCATGTTGTCAAAAGGGACCATTCCCTGGAGAAGGATATCATGCTTGGTAAAGTGGATGGTCAGCAAAAAAGGGGAAGACCCTCAAGGAGATAGATTGGCTACAACAATGGGCTCAGGTATGGCAATTATTGTGAGACTGGCACAGGACAGGGCAATGTTTTGTTCTGTCGTACATGGGGTCATTATGAGTCAGAGCTGACTTGACGGCACCTAACAACAACAACATGGCTAGTGAGTTAGAGCATCTTTTAGGGAAGAACTGATTGTCTTTCAGGGCTGGCTTCTGGTTCATCAGCAAGAGGGAAACATGTCCACCAGCTTCTGACTTCTGATGTTCTTTCACTGACTATTGTACCTGGAACCAAAAATCCATTGCAGTCAAGTTGATTCTGACGTCGTTATTGTTGTTATGTGCCATCAAATCGGACCCGACTCATAGCGACCCCTCCTTGGGTTTCTGAGGCAGTATCACTACGAAAGTAGATTGCTCCATCTTCCTTCCGAGGAGTGGCTGGTGGATTTGAACCGCCAGCCTTCTGGTTAGCAGTCAAGTAACTTAGGCACTATGCATAGCAACCCTATACGATAGAGTAGAACTACCCCATAGGGTTTCCAAAGCTGTAATCTTTATGGAAGCAAATTGGACATCTTTCTCCTAGAGAGCAGCTGGGGGGTTCAAACCCTTCACTTAGCAATCGAGAGTTTAACTACTGTACCACCAAGACTCCTTATACCTTGTACACTTCCCCATATATTTGAGCTTGTGTGGACCACTCCTTAGGATCACCATGAAACATCTCCTTTGTTCATAGATTATCTCTTTAAATAAAATAATTTTGTTCACCTAAAATCAAAACATAATAGTTTCAGTATTCCTTTCCTGAATTTTACATGAGAGACTTTCTTTAAAATACCTCAGGCAGAAAGATCATTTCATTGATTTTTATTAAGGAGTTTGCTAGTTTCAGTTCTCATAGGTTACTATGAGACACTGAGGGGTCTTACTATCACCTTCATAAATTGATGCCAAAAAGTTTTTTCTTAAACTTTAAAAAAAAAAAAAATTAGCATGTGAGCACAGGTCACTGGGTCAAAAGTAGCAGATTAACATTCTAAGCTGATAAGAAAGGTCAGCTTTCTACAGCAAATACTGTTTACCACTTTATATGAACATCATTTTCTATAGGAAACTGTCTATCAAATATAGTTTCCTATAAACATTCATAATCTCAAGGTTCTAATAAACAGCCCTTGGAACTATTAACACCAACCTTTCAGTGTGGGAGGAAATCTCTTAGCCTTTCTAGTAAATAGCCTTAGAAACTCAAGTTTGTAATAATAAGATAATAAGTCACTATAGATTTCACTTATACTTTATGGTAACTAGAATGTCCATGTTTGCCAATATACTTCTATCAATTGCTTCTTACTTACCTGCCAAGAGAACTCATGTGTCCTCTGCTCTAAATTTTTACAAAGGCTGAATCCAGTTTGCACTTATAATTATTTTAACAATAACCTCCTGATATTCTATTTTATGTGATTATTATAATTTATCTAACCATTAATAGACTCAGTTGTTTCCATTTTTCCCCTTTTATGGGTGAAGATCCTTTTATATAAATCTTTGATCATATTGCTGAATAAATTGTTTGGATAGATTTCTATCCTAAATCAGTTCTTCTAAATTTTCAAATCAGCAGTGCAATTTTAAGAGCGCAAGATAATTTTTAAAAATTGTTCTACAACCTATCACATAAAAGTAGTATACAGCCTATCACTGAAAATATTTTTAAATATCTTGAAGATGTTGCTAATTATATTAACTTCTTACATAGCAAATGTAAATAAAAGTCAGCAGTTTAAAGTGGTACTGTTGCCTGTGATTTGAAGCTTGTATTAATTGATTTACTTGTCGTTGTTGTTGTTATGTGCCATTGAGTCAGCCCCAGCTCACAGTGACCCCTCCTTGGGTATCTGAGGCGGCATCACTACAGAAGTAGATTGCCCAACCTTCCTTCCAAGGAGTGGCTGGTGGGTTTGAACTATCAGCTTCTGGTTAGCAGTCAAGTGCTTTAGGCACTATGCTACCAGAGCATTTAGGGTTACTTTATCACCAACTTTTCCATACTTCACTATTCTTTAAGATGTGCACTAAATTTAAATAATGGAGTGTCTATTGCTATAGCTTCAGTTTAGCTCTGCTTTACTATTACAGATAAGAATTTTGGGTTGGTTAATGTGCTATGTTTTTGTTACTGCTACAGCTGCTGCAGTCATCTGTCAGTGGTGGTAGAGGGAAGAGAGAGAGGGACCTAATGTTTCATGAATGGAAAAGACACAAATAATAGACACTTTCATTAACTTTTCGTATAGGCATTAATAGTAATGCAATTAATGGTAATGGTAATGCAAATTAATTTTTGCTTTTAATATGTCCCCTTATCCCTTCATATGACTTACTATTTCTTATTTTTATAGGTAGAGAAAAGCAAGGATGCACCTTCATGGGATCCTGTTGGCCTGAAATTCCAAGAGCGGAATGCTCCCCGAGACTCTCATTGCCACATTTCCAACAGCCCTAGAGCAATAGAGCATGCCTACCAGTATGGAGGGACGGCCAACAGTCGCCAAGAGTTTGAACACTTAAAAGAGGACTTTGGTGAAAAGTAAAGTAACCCATTATCTTTCTAGAATCTTAATGCATGGCTGGATTCCATCCCTGTTTGCTATATGCCTTCTTTTTCTTATGATCTTATCTTCCTGTACCACCTTAATCCTGTTCTTTTATCATCAAAATAAATACTAAATAGTACATGATTCATGCTTTTCAAATAAATTATTTTCTCTGTGACTTTCTCCTCAAATGTCAGGTGCATAAGATAGCATCATCCCAGGAGTTTGCTGTGTAATATCAAAAAGAAAAAATAATTAAAGATAGGAAGATGGGGCAAATTTCATATAATTTATCCTCTAACCTTCATATCACCTTTTCTCCCCATAGAAATTGCTTTCAAATTGTAAGTGGGCATGCATCCAAACTATTAGAATGTGGGTAAAGAAAGACACGGAAAATAAAAATATACTTTGCATTATGTCTATGCCCCGCCCCACACCACCTCTTCCCAGTGTTTCACAGACCTCCAGGTTGTTTAGTATTACTGAGAATTTCTTTCCCTAGTAATAGCACCCAAGTATTTTTATATAGAACTTAAACAGGTCTTTCAAATATTCATATAGGAGAGCATTCAATAAACAACCTCTCACAAAAAATAAATAAATAAATAATTGCTGCCATTGAGTCAGATCTGACTCATAGTGACCCCTCCTTGGGTTTCCGAGGTGGTATTACTATGGAAGTAGATTGCCCAGTCTTCCTTCTGAGGAGTGGCTGGTGGGTTTGAATCACCAGCCTTCTGGTTAGCAGTCAAATGCCTTAGGCACCATGCCACCAGAGCTCTGAAGCAACCTCTAGGGGCTTCTAATTCACTACTTGCCAAAAAAGCAGAATCGGTATTTTATATTCTCCAGGAAGAATTTGTTGTTGTTGTTGTTGTTAGGTGCCAAAGAGTAGTCTTCAACTCATAGCAACCCTGTGTACCACAGAACAAAATATTTCCTGGTCCTGCGCCATCCTCACAAGCGTTGGTATGCTTGAGCCCCTCATTGTAGCCACTGCACCAATCCATCTCCTTGAGGGCCTTCCTCTTTTTTGCAGCACCCTCTACTGAAAGCAGTAGGCTAAAATCAGGAAAAATTTAGAGTTAATTAAACTAGAGGTTAACATAACAAATGTTTCTATCTGTGGCCTAGAGCTAAATTTCTAGAAAGTTTTTTTTTTTTAATTTCTACTCATGCAAGTGGCTGTTTTTTAACATGTGATACCCATTGATTAATTTTTACTGAGAAATATCTGAATTTGTATTTTTGATAGTACACAAATCATATTGTTTTTACATATTTTTCTATATACATGTTAATTACCCACTAGTGTTTTGTCCATAAAGGAGCTCTAGTTTTGGTAGCATAGTGCCTAAGGCACTTGACAGCTAACCAGAAAGCCGGTGGTTCAAACCCACCAGCCACTCCTCGGAAGGAAGGTTGGGCAATTTACATCCGTAGTGATACTGCCTGGGCAACCCAAGGAGGGGTCACTATAAGTCAGGTCCGACTCGAAGGCACATAACAACAACAACAACAAGCCAAACCTCAAGGGGCTCTGGTGGTTTCCATGGCTAAGGCACTGGCCGCTAACTAAAAAGGTCAGCGGTTTGAGCCCACCAGCTATTCCATGGGAGAAAGATGAAGCATCTGCCTCTGTAGATTGATGGGAGCTCTGGTGGCGTAGTGCCTAAGGCACTTGACTGCTTATCAGAAGGCTGATGGTTCAAACCCACCAGCCACTCCTTGGAAGGAAGATGGGGCAATCTATTTCTGTAGTGATACTGCCTCGGAAACCCAAAGAGGGGTCGCTATGAGTCGGGTCCAACTTGATGGCACATAACAACAACAACAGTGGCCTAGTGGTTAAGGCATTTGGCTGCTAACCAGAAAGTCAGCGGTTCAAACTCATCAGCTGCTCCATGGAAGGAAGATGAGGCAATCTATCTCCATAAAGATTTACATCCTTGGAAACCCAATGGGGGTTACTGTCAGTTGAGATCGACTACATGGCAGAGGGTTTGAGTTTTTTGTTTGTTTGTTCATTTTGTTTTGTTGTCCATATGTATAAGCTTCCTTAACAAATAGATTTTTAGTAAACTAATGTACCCATATGGGACCTCTGGTAGCATAGTGGCTAAAGGCACTTGACTGCTAACCAGAAGGCTGGCGGTTCAAACCCACCAGCCACTCCTCGGAAGGAAGATGGGGCAATATATTTCCATAGTGATACTGCCTCGGAAACCCAAGGAGCGGTCGCTAGGAGTCGGGTCCGACTCAATGGCACATAACAACAACAACAATGTACCCATATTTTCAAAGCCAAACATGATATAATCCTTAACTAAAACAGTACTTCTTCAGATTTGGAACATACTCCTGTTATATGAGGAAGCAGAGGAAAAGGATTTACATTTTTTTACTAGCTATGTTTATCCAATATTCATTAATAATAAGCAGAAACCAAACCCACCACTACTGAGTCGATTCCAACTCTCTAAGAGATTAGAAGTAAATGCTGCTTGAGATTAAATGAATGGCTACTTATTTCTCCTGTATGCTGTCTTGCTTTAGAATAGAAGTTAGAGCTCATCCTCCATCTCATTTTACAGATGGTAAGCTTTTTCTTTTCATTTTCCAGATCTCAGTTTTCCATTCGTCTGAAAACTCGTTCCTCCCACGGGATGATTTTCTATGTCTCAGATCAAGAAGAGAATGACTTCATGACTCTTTTCTTGGCCCATGGTCGTTTGGTTTTCATGTTTAATGTTGGCCACAAGAAACTGAAGATTAGAAGCCAGGAGAAATACAATGATGGACTGTGGCATGATGTAAGTTGAAGGCAGAGAATAGTATTACCAATGAAATAGACTTGACACTAATGCCCTACTACTGTCTCTCGAGAAACATCTGTAGTAAAATTTGGCTGCTGTACTCACAGTTCAATTTCAAAACTTTTTTTTTATTGCCTTATAACAATCTTCAAGCATATTATTTAAAAATAGACACAGACTAGGTCTAATTATCTTCACCAAAGGATCAGTGGCCACCATAAAATGACATTTGGTTTCTAATGATTTGTCATTTGACTTTTTTTTTCCCTCACTACTTATATAGGTTGTTAATGTTCAATAACTATTCCTGAATATCTTTTATAACGCCAAGAGGTAGGCTCTGCCAGGGGAGATACAAAGTGAAGAGTAAATCCAAACAGGAAGGCAGGAACCATAAGATGTATAGCTAAATACTGAAGCAAATCAGCTTGTGTGCAATGGCAACAGTAAAAGCATAAATACACTACAATTAATTACAATAAGTTCAAGAAAGGAAGAGGACATGTGAGCTGAAAAGAGATTCATAGAGAACTCTGATAAATTTAAGCTGCATACAGAAATTAAGCCCAAAGCATTAAATCACTCCATTTAGAACTCAGAAACTATATGGATCAGTTCCCTCTATACATTTTCATAATATTGTTGTTGTTGTTATTTGCCGTCGAGTCGGACCTGACTGATAGCAACCCCTCCTTGGGTTTCCAAGGTGGTATCCCTACGGAAGTAGATTGCCCAACCTTCCTTCTGAGGATCATACATAATAATGAAGTGGTAAATAGAAGGTGAGCAGGAAAAAGCACCTGTGTATATAAAGCAAGGAGCCCTGGAAACATTGCACAATAAAGGCGTATGTTGTAGAACAAAAGCAGAATTAATGAGGAAAGGGTTTTCCCATTCTGAAAACTGGAAGAGCCACTATGCTAAGGAAGAAGAGACAGACGCCTGATGTTCAGAAAGTTGTTGTTGTTACGTGCCCTTGAGTCAGACCCGACTCATAGGGACCCCTCCTTGGATTTCTGAGATGGTATCACTACGGAAGTATATTGCCCAGCCTTCCTTCCGATGAGTGGCTGGTGGGTTTGAACTGCTAGCCTTCTGGTTAACAAGTCAAGTGCCTTAGGCACCATGCTACCAGAGCTCCCAATGTTCAGGAAGGGAGCACCTTTTTAAAGAACTTTCTGTGGGTTTCTCGCCATATTAGAATAGCAAAGTTGGAAGGAAATGCAACACAGCATTTCTCTCAATCTTTGGATTTACTTGAGATACGCTATTTTCCTTCTCTCCATCCAGGTGATATTTATTCAGGAAAAGAGCAGTGGCCGACTGATAATTGATGGTCTTCGAGTTCTAGAAGAAAGTCTGCCTCCTACTGAAGCTGCCTGGAAAATAAAGGGTCCTATTTATTTGGGAGGTGTGGCTCCTGGAAGGGCTGTGAAAAATGTCCAGGTAAGACAGAGACAGCAAGGAGAGCCATTGTTCCTTTGGATCCGGGAAATCATTTAAATCCAGGACCTCAATTTACATATTAGGAAACTGGAAAGAATAAAACTATAGTTTGGCTGCCTGTGGAATATCAAGGTGAGTACTATACTACTGGGGTTCCTGGGGGGTGGAAAAGATTAGCCTGTCAGGCTGCTAACTGAAAGGCTAGAGGTTTGAGTGCAGCCCCAGAAGTCCTGGTGATCTACTTTGAAAAAATCAGCCATGGAAAACTCCATGGAGCACAGCTCTACTCTGACACAGAAGGGGTAGCCATGAGTTGTCACGTGGCATTGTAGTCAGGAGTGATCTTCCATCCTAAGGTGAACTGGAAATTTCAGAGGGGTAAATTATCTTAAAAAGTTATGTCTCAAAGGGATACTTATTTGCTCAGCAAGTAGCCATATGTTTAATACCAAATAAATATCAGAAAAGAAAGCAAGTCTTTCCATTATATAGTGTTGAGGGAAAAAAGCAAGTTTCAAGCCATTGTATCAACTATGACCCTATTTTTGTTTTGTATACACACACACCTGTCAAAGTACAAGGCAAAGTATTAGTTTTGGAGAGAGGTGATGGGCTAGTAAGAAACAGACAATTTTTGTAATTTAAAAATTAAAACTGTTTCACCTTAAAAGATACTTAGCAATAAAGGGAATGCATCAAAGGACTAAATTTTTCTTAACATAAATATTGATTTGATTTTATCACAAAAAGTTAATACATGTCTAATATCCATTACTATATATGTGGACAAAGCAAAAATCTAAAGTGTTAATGTTATAATTAAATTAGTTAAGCAAACCCAATTCCATGACAATCTCATATGTGTGTGTGTATGTGTGTGTATACTTATTTTGTACTTATTGAGAATATATATCCCCAAATTACACCAATTCAACAGTTTCTACATGTACAACTTAGCCACATTAGTTTCATTCTTTGAGTTGTGTAACCATTCTCATCCCCCATTTTTGAGTTGTCCTTTCCCATTAACATAAATTCACTGTACCCTTAAGGCCCTATCTAATATTTTGAGTTGCAGTTGTCAATTTTATTTCATCTAGATCATTCTTAAAGGGCATAACTGTTTTGGTTACCTAGTGCTGCTCTGACAGGAAATATACTACAAATGGGATGGCCTTAACAAACAGGAGTTTATTCTCTTACAGTTCAGGAGGGTAGAAGTCCAAGTTCAAAGTGCCAGGCTTTAGGGGCTGGGTGAAAGCCCCTCAACCTTGGGCTTCAGCTCTGCCTCCAGCTCCCGGCCCACTGAAGCCAGAGGCATTTCTTCACTCAGACAGCTGCTGGCTGCTGAGGCTGCCAAGCCCAAGGTTGACAAGTGAAAAGGCACAGTCCTGATATTACCAAATCACACAGCAGGCCATTAATGCAAGTCCATTGTAAGTCCCAAAGTCAGCAGAGCATGGCAGGCTGCTGAACAATGGCATGGCTACATGCAGGATTCAAGGTGCCATAAGCTAGAGACCATTCCCAAGGCTTCTCTTTATATAGAGGAAGCAGACCACATCCCAAAGGCAGCTACTCAGCTGCTTGTGGTAGATCCTACCATGGAGTTGATTGCCAGGTGGGAGTTGATTGCCAGTCTCATCGTGGGGAATAACTACCACCAGCTGCCCAGCCACTCAACCAGGCCCTGCCAAGTTGACACACAAACATGACTACCACAATAACACTCAAGGCAGATAGTTCTCATTAGTTAAGCTAAACTGTTGTTCGGTTTAAACTATTGTTCAGTTTTAAGAAGACTTCAGGGGATATTTTTTATTTAAAATTAAAGATTATTATTAAAAAAGTTAAAGATTATCTCAGGGCAATAGTTTTAGGGACCATGACAATCTCTTTAAAAGAAAGATTTCCAAATGCAGTATAAAATAAGTTTTTCTAAGTGGCCCAAGTTTCACAGTATATGGTATGATAAATTCTGAACCACAAAAACAGCTAATGAAGTCAGAGAGGTAAGCTTTCTGTTGTTTATTTAATCAGCAGTTATTTAATCGGTAAGAACTTGACTAGCTCTGAGCAGCCATAGATGATCTTACACAGCTATCATTCTTGACGAATAATTCTAACACTTAATTTTATTTATTTAAATCTATTTCATCTGAAATATATAAAATTTAAGGAGCCCTGATGGCTTAGTGGTTAAATTCTCAGCTACTAACTGAAAGGTCAACCCTTCAAACACAACAGCTGTTGGGTTCCCCCCACGGCAGGGCTCCCCCAACCCAAGTCAGGGATAACGCCACCCGAAATCACTCACGAAAGACGTCTCTTGATGCAAAAGCAGGAGGAGTTTATTCGGAGTTCCAGCGCGCTGGGGCTCGACTCATATCCCACGCAGGGGCAGAGGAGTAGAGCCCCG
>NW_006921886.1:123267-142935 GCF_000298275.1 Orycteropus afer afer | reverse complement strand
TTGGGTTTCTGAGGCAGTATCACTACAGAAGTAGATTGTCCCATCTTCCTTCTGAGGAGTGGCTGGTGGGTTTGAACCACCAGCCTTCTGGTTAGCAGTCAAGTGCCTTAGGCACTATGCTACCAGAGCTCCCAACATTATCATATATAAAATCCCAACTTCAGAAAAGTAGTTAAAAAGCAACTACTTTGAAAAGGATTAATCACTCATATAGCTAAAATAAATAAGGTAAGGAATTTCTTAGTTTCTCTTAGGACTTATTCCCTCTCAGGACTTATACCTACTCCTTGGTGTATCTATGTTGAGAAAATGAGCTTTAAGAAATGTCTTCTTCTTCTTCTCTCAGATTAACTCAGTCTACAGTTTCAGTGGCTGTCTCAGCAGTCTCCAGCTCAACGGAGCCTCCATCACCTCTGCTTCTCAGACCTTTAGTGTGACTCCTTGTTTTGAAGGCCCGATGGAAATGGGAACATACTTTTCAACGGAAGGAGGATATGTGGTTCTAGGTAACAGACTGATTTTGTAAAATATAAATTGTGAAACACTTCCTTCTTGGAAGGAATATTGGGCCCACAACTAAAATTTAAGAATGCCAACTAACCCAGCTCTAGAAGTTGACCTCTTTCGACAGCCAACATCTTTCTCACTCTACCACTCCAAGCCAGACGTGGAGTCTTCTTCCCTGTCGTTCCCTG
The DNA here is from genome assembly GCF_000298275.1 of Orycteropus afer afer. Classification (NCBI taxonomy): domain Eukaryota; kingdom Metazoa; phylum Chordata; class Mammalia; order Tubulidentata; family Orycteropodidae; genus Orycteropus; species Orycteropus afer. Next base: position 142,240 of record NW_006921886.1, on the reverse strand, counting down.
ACCAGAGCTTCCCCACAGCTGCCAAACCTATGCAGGGACATCCTGGCTCCTTTAGAATTTCCCATGCAGTTCTGTGGCCTGGTCCACATTGTGTCCTGACCACCTTGCTCTTCTAGGTCTTGCTCTACTCCCTCTTAGCAGGCCCATCGTCCCTAGTAAAGCCAGTTCCACTTACTTCCCCAGCTCTGCAGTGCCTACAGGGAACACTATTCCTCAGAAATTTTATTTTTGTATTTTTATTCTCCTCGACCATTACTCTCTTGCTTGACAATGTTTTTATCGTATGCCTACTAAGTGTTTAAGGGAGCTCTGGTGGCATAGTGCTAGTACCTAACACACTTGACTGCTAACCACCAGCCACTCCTCCAAAGGAAGACTGAGCAACCTACGTCCACAGAGATACTGCCTCGGAAACCCAGGGAAGGGGTCACTTTGAGTCAGGGATGACTGGACGGCACATAACAACAACAACTAAATGCTTAAGGAGTGCTGGTGGTGTAGTACCTAAGGTATTGGACTGCTAACCAGAAGGTTGGCTGTTCAAACCTGCTAGCTGCTCCATGGAAGGAAGATGGGGCAATCTACTTTACTTTGTAAAGATTTACAACCTCAGAAACCCAATGGAGGTCGCTAGGAGTCAGAATCAACTCATTGACAGTAAGTTTGGGTGTTTTTTTCTTTTTTTGTTACTGTATGCTAGTCACTATGCCAAGTGATAGAACATAACATCTCCTAAAAATAAAATTCTAAAAGACTACATCAATCACCATCCAATCCATTCAACAAATATTCTATAGAGCAACTGTTAGGTATGAGGAAGACACCAAGGTAGGTATCTGGAAAAAAGAATAGGAAGAGGGTATAAAATCACATGGTCCCTGCCCTCAAGGTACTTAGATAATTTGTACACCCCTGGGGGTAAAAAAAAATTATAATGCGGCCTACTATACTCTCTTAAACTATCACCATGTCCAATAGAATAACCAGAGGTAATATTTCCTCTCTTTGCCTAGTGCCTTATTTTACTTTCTGTTTTTATCCCTACCAAAACACCTGCACTCACATTCCTCAGCCATTTGTGGAGGGTTTCATTGGATTTCACTAAGAAAACCACTAAAAGCTTGGATACCTTGAGATGCATAGCCACCTGCACAATTTATGTACCTCATAAACATTAACTACTAGCAGGAAAAATTAAAAAGTGATTTATAAGGAGACACATCAAGTGAATGTTATGAAGATGTTCAGGTTTGCAACGAGTCTCTTGGAGTGAACACAGCTATTCTTAATAAGAATTAATTTTCTTGGACCACTGCAATAGCACCTACTAACACCTTTTACTATTTTCACTTTTTCTCTCCTCTGAAAGCTGCACAGCACTGTCACCAGTTAGGTTTTTTTTTGTTGTTGTTGTTGTTTAAGAATTATTTTAAAATACAGATCTGATCAAGTCAGCCACTTGCTCAACGGCAGCAACATAGAGCTGAGCTTCCATCTTCAGCATTAGAGCCTCTGGATGTGGCTCCAGCCTGCCTTCCCTACTCACCATGTCTCCATCTCCCTCTTGCAGCAGACAATCAAGCTACACTGTACCTGTGTTCAAACTAATTCCTCGGCCAAGATTGCCCTTCCTCCTTCTCACTTGAAATATCAAATGACCTTGCTAGTTAGAATTAATTTCTGCTCCCCCAAAGTCCCAGAGCGTATGATGTATTGTCAGCATGTTGTTCCCACCCCCACACGTAAGAACAGTGTATTAGTTATCGTATTCCCCACAGAGCTTTCCATAGTGTTATGGCATGAAAAATGCCACTTTCTATGGAGCTGTTGAAAAATAAGTCAAACTTTCAAAAATAGATTTAAAAGTATATAATTACAAAATCAACACATCATAGTTACAAAATTTATGTTGCTATTCTTGAGAGCTGATAGTATTTTTCTTCACAGATGAATCTTTCAATATCGGATTGAAGTTTGAGATTGCATTTGAAGTACGTCCTAGAAGCAGTTCTGGAACCCTTGTCCATGGCCACAGTGTCAACGGGGAATACCTAAATGTTCACATGAAAAATGGGCAGGTATTGTCTTAAAAAAATAAATAACATCTGTTTCCTCTAATGTTGGATTCTAGATCAGAAGCCAATTTATTTCACATAATTATTTCATCAATCTTTCCTCAATGGGGGAAAGAAAAAGGAGGAGGGGAGAGCTGTAACATAAAATTTAAATGCAGGCAATAATTAAAATGCTTAGTCAAGGCTTTATTTTTACTGAAGATAATTCAAAACTGGTTGCAGCAATATATTGACAGAGAACTTCCAAAAATTCAAGGTGAACTCAGAAGAGGATGTGGAACAAGGGATATCATTGCTAATGTCAAATGGATCTGGGCTGAAAGCAAATAATACCAGAAAGACATTTACCTGTGTCTTATTGATTGTGCAAAGGTATTCTTTTGTGTACTCACTGCCATCAAGTCAGTTCTGACTCATAACAACCCCCACTGGGATTCCGAGGTGGTAAATCTTTACAGAAGTAGATTGCCCCATCTTCCTCCCGCAGAATAGCTGGTGGGTTTGAACCACCAGCCTTCTGGTTAGCAGTCAAATGCCTTAGCCACTAGGCTACCAGAGCTCCTTTATTCAACTGTGTGGATTATAACAAATTATGGATAACATTGTAAAGAATGAGAATTCCAGAACACTTAACTGTACTCATGCAGAACTTGTACATAATCCAAGAGGCAGTCATTTGAACAGAACAAAGGGATACTGCATTGATAAAAATCAGGAAGGGTGTGCATCAAAGTTATGTCCTTTCACCATACTTATTCAATCTATATTCTGAGAAAATGGGAGCTCTCCTGGCATAATGCCTAAGGCATTTGACTGCTAACCAGAAAGCTGGCAGTTCAAACCCACCAGCCACTCCTTGGAAGGAAGTTTGGGCAATGTACTTCCACAGTGATGTTGTTGTTGTTATGTGCGTTGAGTCAGACCCTATTCATAGTGACCCTTCCTTGGGTTTCTGAGGCAGTATCACTACGGAAGTAGATTGCCCCATCTACCACCTCGGAAACCCAAGGAGCGGTCGCTATGAGTTGGCCCCAACTCGATGGCAGTGAGTTTGGTTTGGTTTGGTCTGGTCTGCTCTGAGAAAGTAACTTGAGAAGCTGGACTATATGAGAAAGAATGTGGCATCAGGATTGGAGGAAGATTCATTAGCAACCCACAAAATGCAGATGACACACAACCTTGCTTGCTAAAAATGAGGATGACTTGAAGCACTTACTAATAAAGATCAAAGACTACCGTTTTCAGTATGGAAGACATAAAGAAGACACCTCAACATAAAGAAAACAAAAATCCTCACAACCAGACCAATAAGCAACACACAATAAATGGAGAAAAGATTGAAGTTGTCAAAGACTTCATTTTACTTGGATCCACCATCAACACCCATGGAAGCAGCAGTCATGAAATCAGATGTCATATTGCACTGAACAAATCTTCTGCAAAAGTGTTAAGAAGCAAAGATAGCACTCTGAAGACTAAGGTACACCTACCAAAGCCATGGTGTTTTCAATCACTTCATATGCATGTGAAAGCTGGACAAAGAATAAGGAAGACCGAACAAGAATTGATGTGTTTGAATTACAGATTGATGAAGGATACTGAAAATATATGGTAGCGTAGTGCCTAAGGCACTTGACTGCTTTCCAGAAGGCTGACGGTTCAAACCCACCAGCCACTCCTCAGAAGGAAGATGGGGCAATCTACTTCCATAGTGATACTGCCTCGGAAACCCAAGGAGGGGTCGCTATGAGTCTGGTCTGACACGATGGCACATAACAACAACAACAGCCAGAAAAACAAACAAATCTGTCCTGGAAAAGGTGCAGCCTGAATGCTCCTCGGAAGCGAGACTGTCCGGAATTCATCTCCCTTACTTGGTCATTTTGTCAGAAGGTACCACTCTCTGGAGAATGATATACTTGGTAAAATAGAGGGTTAGTGAAAAAGCAGAAGACCCTTACAAGATGGCTTAACACAATGGCTGCAATGATGGTCTCAAATATAGCAAGGATTGTGAGGACAGTGCAGGACTGGGCAGTGTTTTGTTCTGTTGCACACAGGGTCACTATGAGCTAGAGCCGACTTGATGGCACCTAACAATAACAACAACCAAGGCTTCAGACTAGTTCATCCCAGTTCAAGCTCCTACTGAGAATTTGCATTTCTACTCCAGATATATTGAATTAGAATCAATATTTTGACAAATCTCCAGGTGATTCTTATAGATCCCCAGATGACTTTTAAATGTATATTCTTATGTATATGTAATACATTCCTACATAAATGTTCTTATGTATACATAAGAATCACCTGGGGCTCTTGTTAAACTGTAGATTATGATTCAGCATACCTGGAATGAAAATGCAAATTCTCCACAGGGTTGAACCAGTTTGAAGACCTGGTTTTAACAAAACAATTGGTGGAAAACTTCTTTTACAAATGGAAGAGGCAAACATATCCAACTATCAAAATCAACAAACAATAAAAAATCTATCCATCTATCCATATATGTACATATCTATATATATGTATACCAGATTCATTTTCAAAAATTAGAAATTTTTAAATGTTATAATTAAACATTACTTTCATCCTAAAATATTATTTCTAAAGGAAATTCAGGAGCTCTGGTAGCATAGTGCCTAAGGCATTTGACTGCTAACCAGAAGGCTGGCGGTTCAAACCCACCAGCCATTCCTCAGAAGGAAGGTTGGGCAATCTACTTCCATAGTGATGCCACCTCGGATACCCAAGGAGGGGTTGCTATGACTCGGGGCTGACTTGATGGCACATAACAACAAAGAAAATTCAAGAAAGCATTCAATATATATTAGGGGAAAAAAAAAAGTAGTATTTTTTCATTGATTCCTCTAACTTAATGTAACTGATTTATTGAGTTCTAGTACATTCTATTAAACCATATAACAATAAAAACTAACCTATATATGGTGTGGACTGTGTCAGGTACTATTCTCAGTGCTTTGTATGGATTAACTCATTTAACCTTTCCACGGAATCTCTGAGGTAGGTACTATTGTACCTTCAACATCCTTGTTTTTACAGAGAAAACTGAGGAAGAGAACAAGATAAGTGGGAGAGCTGGGATAGGAATCCAGGCAGTCTGGCTTCAAAGTCTATCCTCTTTACTAATACCCACCAGCCACTCCTCGGAAGGAAGGTTGGGCATTCCTACTTCCGTAGTGATACTCCCTCGGAAACCCAAGGAGGGGTCGCTATGAGTCGGGGCCGACTCGATGGCAAATAACAACAACAACAAATACCTTAACCTGCTTTGTGTAACAAACTCCATCTTTAGAAATTAAAGGAATTTAGTCTGCTAGCTTTCTTATTGTTCCTCTCTCCCCTGTCACTATTTTATTCTCTCTCCAGGGCACTTTCACTTTAAACTATTTCTATCACCTACCGAAGAGTGACCCCTTGTGTTCAAATTTATCACAAAGCTAAACGTGAGGCCTTTTGCTCTATTACTTCTCTGTGGTGAATTACTTGAGTTCAGTTTGGTCACAAATGAGGGAGACAAAATTATACCATGTAACAAACTCTGTTTTTTTGTTGTTTTTTTTTGTTTGTTTGTTTTCTGGTTTTTATTTTATTTTTTCAGGTTATAGTGAAAGTCAACAATGGCATCAGAGACTTCTCCACCTCAGTAACCCCCAAGCAGAGTCTCTGTGATGGTAGATGGCACAGAATTACAGGTAAGAAAAGCTGAGGTGGGACCCTGGGACGGCTGCCTTTACAAAGGTGGACCTTGGCATCCACCTGTGGGATGATGGCTTGGCAGAACTCAGACTGCAAATCATATGATAGCATAGGTGACAGGTGGCAGTCTAGAAGTAGCCAGCAAAAAAAAAGAAATATATGTTACTATACTAAAATTTGTATATTGAATCCATGTGTGGCTTGAAAATATGAATGCTGCCAAAATCATGTGGGGGAGTTATTTAAATCATGCATAATTTATGGAGTAAAGAGTAGCAGAAGAAGAATATCCTAAGTACTCTCTCTTTCAAAAAAAATATTACAGTTAGCTTGTTAGATATTAATGTTTTTAATGATATAGGAGAAAATGTGGGAGTTTATTCTAGAATAGTCATTACTATGATAAATTAATCTCTTGTGAAAATTAATCACTGCAGTGCCACTACTGACCAGTCTTTGCCCTGTATTTCAGTTATTAGAGATTCAAATGTGGTTCAGTTGGATGTAGATTCTGAAGTGAACCATGTGGTTGGACCCCTCAATCCAAAACCAGTTGATCACAGGGAGCCTGTGTTTGTTGGAGGCGTTCCAGGTAACATTTGTTTAAAAGGGGCAAGTTTCCAAATCCAAGGAACAATGAGTTTCTGTTATTGTTATTATTAAGAATTATGTCATGTATCTTCGTAACTCACCCAAATAACTAAAAAAAAAATATATATATATGATTGCTTTTCATAGGGCAAACATACTGAAAATTGTGATGCCTCACCCAAGATCACAACAACATAACATATAACAAACCCCAGCATCCTAACTAGTGGATATTACTCTCCACCTTGCCATATTTACTTTTTCTTTCTTCTTTTTCTACATACCCTCCACACATACATACTGTGAATACTGCGCTAAACTATGTGAACCTTGGGGCACTAAAAGTTTGCTGATAATTGCTCTCTTTCCTAAGTAGAAGAGAAGAGAGTCATGGTCCTTCCTGTCTGTCCCAGATTAGCCTGAATTGCAAAACAGCTGCAAGCCATAAATTCTGTTATTCCTACATAGTGGCATTCCTTAGGAGAGGTTCCCAGCTGCAGTTCTGTAAACATCGTCAGTACCACTGCTGCTGCCATTGGTGAAGAATGGTGTATAGCCCAGGGTGGTGATAGGAGACACTTGTAGACCCCCACAACTGTTTTAAACTTCTGAAACAAGGGCTAGGCCCTTACAATGAATGTGCATCTTTTCACACATTTCATTCACTTGGAAGAACTGAATGCTACAGCTGGCAAGAGGTGAATATAAGCAAGCTTTTGCATCTGGAATTTGTGAGGGAAAACACAGTGTTTTTTCCTAACTATATTATTTTGGACTGTTCCATGTAAAGGCAGATCATTAGAATGCTGTACTTTGTAGAGTGAGAAATCACAGGTAAAATTAGTCATTTGGATAATCCTAAAATAGTTGCTAGTGTGCCTTCCTCTCTTTTGTAATATGAAATTTTCAAATGCTGGTATGGACAATGATAACAACTCAGTGACCATGGAAATATTTGAGACCCTCAAAAAGCAACTCTTCCTTTCCTCTACTTCCCCCTCCCCCTCCCATTCCCAGTTCTCCCCTCCTGCTGCCCACCTCCAGTTCTGAAAGGGACCTTGGCCAATGCAATGCGGAAAATGCATCACATCCATTCTTAGGTTACCGTACATTACTTCCTTCCTAGAACTCACAACACAGTTTAAAATATTTCAAAAATTCCCAAGAGCCTACAGGGTCAAGTTCAGCATGACATGCCAGCCTCTTAATGATTAGTCCCCCCACCCCTTCTTTAGGTCTCCCCATACTTTCTGGGGCTTGCCATTTCCATTCAGTGTTCAATAAGGTTGTCTTTGCTCAAGATCTTTACAAAAGTACACAAGGCCTTAATTTCTGGGAAATGTTCGTTCTTTCTCGCCTAGTGCCTTTTTCTGGAACAGCTTCTCCCCAATCCCCCCCGCCCCCACCTCACTCCTTACTGACCTTCAGGATTCAGCCAGACTTTTACCTATACGTTCATGCACCACACACCCAACTCCCTCTCTACCTCGGATGTCCTGTGTACACCACTTACTGTTGTAGCACCTATCGCAGAATACTGTTGAAGCCAGAAAGGATGCTCCTTGTTGACAGAAAACATGACTTCATTCAACACACAACAAGCATTATGGAGTGCCTCTTAAGGCTCCAAGAGATGGACAAAACAGGAGTGGTTCTAGCTCATGGAAACTATAGTATTTGTTCTTTACTTTGCATTCAAAGTGCTTACTACATCATTCAGTCAAATATTTCTCTTTGATTTTTGTTTGCTTCTCTTTATAGTCTGATCCCAGTATCACACACTACCACACACTACCATTACCTTCACACAAAAATTGATAAACTTCAGAGACTAGGTGGGCAAAATGTACCAAAGCCAAATTCAACTGGTCACATTCAATTCATATAGTGAATAGAAGAATTTAATGAATGAGACAGCACACAACTAGAAAGTCAGGCAGGTCTAACAACCAGCCCACTGCACCACTGCAGCTTTTAATCCTATCTAGGAAACATGCCAACAAGCCTAGAACAAAAGCAAAGATAATGTAAGCTGAATGTAATTAATTATATCTTTTTGAGCTGTTCAAGAGTAATTCCACTAAAATCACATAGGAAACCAGGCATTAAGGAGGATAACCAAAGGAAATTAGGCATAAATAAAAACCCTATGTGCACTAGATTCTCTCAGAATCCCAAAGAATCTGTTACACCAAGCTGAACCTTCAGTCATTATTTCTGTCAATAAAAAGTACATGCATTAAAAGTCATATAACTATGCATCAAAAAGTCAACTTTGCTGTATGATGAATTAAAAATTAAAATTATTATTATTGCAGCCCCCACACGCTTGGATCTCTGACTGAAAATCCTGGCTCATTCTACATATAGCCAAACTTTCAACCTGTGGCATGTTCTTTCTTAAAATCTTATGTTGATTTTATTCATTAATCACTTTGGGCTCTGGGGCATTTTCCTGTCACTACTTACAATTAATTGTGAGCTGAATTATGCAGATAGTAACTGCTATGTGGATTATTACATCCTGGTGACTTCCCCCAGGGCAGAACCAAACCTATGTTCTAAAATTAGTTTCCAATATGAGCAGCAGAATTAGATGTTTCTAGCCCTGGTGGTTCAATGATTAAACAATCAGCTGTGAACCAAAATGTTGTCTGTTCCAACCCACTATCTGCTCTAGCAGAAAAGACCTGGTGATCTGCTTCTAGGAAGATAACAGCCTGGGAGACCCTATGGGGAAGTTGTATACTGTCATGCAGGGTCACTATGAGTCAGAGTCCATTGGGTGACACATAATAACAACGCCTTCTAATCTTTCCCGTTCATTCTTTCTTTATCCTGATAACGCAACACAACAGAGCTGATTTGAAGAACTTATATAATCATCCTAATCTACAGACAAGTAAACAGAATTGATCTCTCAGGACCCTTCCAGACATAAACCTTTATCATTCTAACTATGAAATGTTATTTCCACGATTTGTTTTAGTATAAAACTTCTGCATACTCTTAATCCACATTGCTTAGAAAGCTTATTACAGCAGCTGGATAATGTTTCATTTTCCATCTTGTTCTAGGCTCCTTCCTGAGTTACTGATTTCTTAGCATTTTCCATCTTTTATTTGCTAATGCTCACAGAGCTATTTGTACATAATAATAAGCTTAGACTAAATGGATTTTAATTTCATGATACTTCTAAACTCTCTAAATTGCTTTAAATTGTATTGTTCCTAAGATCCCAACACAATTGTGCCTGTACAATTAATGAGCATAAGGCTTCTTCTAGATCTTTAATTAAGATAAAGAGAGAAATTCCCCTGACAGACCACAGGGCACCTGTGCCCACACAAAGATGAGCTAGGTACCATTATCCTATTTATAGTTCTTAAACCCTTAGCTCAGAAAAATTAACATTTAGTTCATTTGAAGTCATTATTTTCTCATTATATCTTATGAACTTGGCAAAAATGTGAAGGCTTAAGGGTGAAGAGTAATGACATGAGTTAAACAGAAACATTAACTAAGTCCAAAAGCTGTGGAGCTAAGATGCTGTTCCTCGTTCTCAGCACAACACAAGAAATAAGTGCAGTCCAGGTGAAATTGACCCTAAAGCAATAGGTGGTGCTTCTTAGCTGCCATGGAGGGAGCCCCCAACTCACAGCAACCCCATGCACAGTGACACACAACACTGTCCAGTTCTGCACCACCCCTGTGCTCAGTTGTGCAGCAGACCATGGTGATACATAGGGTCTTCAGAGGGGGGTTTTCAGAAGCAGATCTCCAGGCCTTTCTTCCTAGTCCATCTTAGTCTGTGGGCTCCACTGACACTTGTTCAGCATCATAGCAACACACGCAAACTTCCACTGACAGACAGGAGGGGCTGCACAGGAGGAGCATTGGCTGGGCCTGGAGCCTAGGTCTGCTGCATGGAGGGTGAGACGTCTACCACTGACCATTGCCCCAAAAACACAGGTAGACTGTGAAAATTCACTGTTAAGTCTTTATATGTATGTGGTAAATTTCATCCTTGGAAGATAACTGAATTATATAGAGATCATGAAAAACAAGGCAAAACATCCAAATTATCACATGTTCATATTACTTCAAAAACGGACAAAGTTTCTGAGGAATGAGTACATTTAAAATATATTCCATGTTTGACATGTAAGTCATCTTGATGACATGAGCAATTATGTATAATTTTACCATGAAGTAATACATGGAACTAGAGTGCCTGAAATGCAATTTTTGTTTTCATTTGTTTCTCTTTTCAGAGTCTCTGCTAACACCACGCTTGACCCCCAGCAAGCCCTTCACAGGCTGCATTCGTCACTTTGTGATTGATGGACAGCCGGTGAGCTTCAGTAAAGCAGCCCTGGTCAGTGGTGCCGTGAGCATCAACTCCTGCCCCACAGCCTGATGCAGCACAGCAGAGATGCCCAACTACCAAGTTCTTTAGAGCACTGAACCGGCCAAGAGGAACCACAACTCTTCCTCCTGGTGGAAGATTTCAACTTGCTAAAGATGACTTAAATGAATCATCAGAGACTGGATGTTTATTATTTCTCAGTTCTTGCCTTGGATCCAAAATGTCTGCAATGAACACCAATCAAAGAAGTGTTAAACATTTGTATTGAGAGTACACTTAACTTCCTGTTGGTGAAATATACTGTTCCTGTTTCTAATAAAATAGAAGGGATTCTAAATAAACACTGGCACACATTTTTAAAGTGTGGCTAGATTCTCAGATTCATTTTTATTTCAGGGAAGATAACTTTTAATCTATACCAAAATATCTTTGCCCTAAGTTACCTTTCTTTATCTTGAAAAGGTTAACTAATTTATATAATAACTGAAGATAGATGATAGATTTGCCTTGTTGCACTTCTTTTTTCTCTCTCTCTTTGGGCTATCAGTACAACAAGAACATTTCAGATTTACAGCAGTTATTAAGGTTAAATAAAATAAATTTCTAATTATTAGAAAAATTACAATTTAATTTCTTCTAGCTAAGAAAAAAGTAAACTACTTTTTTTCTTCCTTGTTTATTTTCTTAAAAAAAATAAAATTTTACATGAGGAAAGGGGAGGTTCCTATAGGACATTCTTATTACTGTGTGTTTAATAGAAATCATTGAGGACATTACAACAAAGCTATCAGGACAAAATCATAAAATTCAATTTAAAGCATAACAGGTCCCCTCCCATACCTGTAACACAACTAGTCTTATTTTGGGAATTTTCTAAATTTTTTTAGGTATCTATGTTAATAAAGTCTAGAAAAAGAATAATAGGCTTGAATAGTTGGTGAAATATTAAAATGCAGAAAAATAATTAAACATGAAAAAATAATCAACATTGAAGACAGAATGAAAGAAAATAGGCCCTGAGATCAGCAGGATTGGAGATAACAAGAAATACCATGACATGGGGAGATTGAGTAGGGAAGGTACAAAATATTATATGGAATTACCAAAGAAAATAATAAATGAATCATTTAAAAGTGTAAAAACATCAAAAATATGCAAATCTACTTATAGTCTCCTGCTACTCTCCTGTCTCAGGTGCATAATAATATTGAAGATGTCAATGAAAATTATTAATATCTGTTCTTATAGAACTTACTGTCAGCCACCATTATAAGATAAAATTAACATTCCATTTGATAACCTTATGAAGTAGGATTTACAGGTGAGAAATTTGGTATTTACTAACTTAAGTAACTTGTGTACTGTCATTAACTGTACTGAGGAGACAGGATTCCAAACAGTGCTGCTTGTCTCCAGGGAACAGCATGGTTGTCCCTGAGCTTTTCTGCCTCCAGAGAGCTGCTTGCCTTCAGGCAGCCTCTCACCTCTCTAAAGCTGGAGTCACAGATTCAAATGCCTACAGAGAGGTACCTACCATAGAAGAAGTGAAGCTGGCCAAGGCTGACAGAAAACCAAGAGGGCATTTTGCATGGCTCCCTAAAAGAGCAATAATTATTCAGATCAGTCGGTTGTCACCATGACAAGTTCTGAAGAGCCAGATCTTTCAAAAGATCTTGGGAATGGAAAATTGCTTGACTTTTCAATTGGTAACTAATTAAGCAAAACAATGGCAACCAAAAAGGGAAAATTCCATGTAAGCTAAACAATACATTCTGAGAGGCATGCATGACTTCTGGGCTAAAGACTGAATTGAAGAGTCTGGGTCTAAACTGGTAGAGATTGAACACACTCAAAACATTCTGAACACTCCCAATACAGATCCAAGCAGGAGGGTGTCACTCTGAGGCAGCCTACCATTTTCTTTTCCAAAAGATTTTACTGAGGCATCCTAGAGCACCACTCTGTCCTCTCATCCTCGTTGTTGGTACAAAGTAAACTAGATCAGCTTATTGTAGACCCTGTCTGGACCTCCAGCAGCTCCAGTAGGCACGCACCAGACCCACATATATGCTGTCTCAAACTTTCAGATGTGTTTCAGAATAAAATCTTCTCATTTCCCCATAATTTACAAGGCCATATTTTTGCAGAGTTAGTACTTCACATTATTATGCACAGCATATGTGTCTCCCATATACCTCTTAACTGCACAACGACCTTCTGAAATTTTGAACTAACCATTTATAAGGGCCTGATTCAATTTTTCATTGAGACTCCATCCTCCCAGTACCCATATAGAAAAAAAGAGGTGAAATTCTTTTGCTTGTACTTAAACACAGCATATCCAGACTTTGTATTGAGAAATATGGGTTAGAGGTTCATAGTAACTTTGACCAACTATTGTTCATAGTTGTTATGAAGTAGGCCCTGACAGTCCAGAACCCCTCCAAACTGAAGACGCCCTCCTGTATCCCCGGTTGAAGGAAACTCTGCCCCACTTCCTTCCCTCATGGCCACAGCTGACTGAACAGGAAGGGCATCCTCTCATAAATTCCTCATGAACATATCCTTTAAAAGTATCTGAAAGGATGAATTTGAACAGTTAGATATTTTCTCTTGAAAATTGGGATTGGGAAACATGGGGAGTTTCAGGCTTTTTTCAATAGAAGCTAAAGCCAAAAAGATGTTACAGTATCTGGAAATAATAGTTTTAAGTGCCTGCCACACACATTAAACAGTCCTGGTTGTGCAATGGTTAAGGCATTAGGCTACTAATTGAAAGGTCAGTGGTGTGAACCCATCAGCCACTCCATGGGAAAAAGATGTGGCAGTCTGCTTCTGTAAAGATTACAGCCTTGGAAATCCTATGGGCCAGTACTACTCTGTCCTATAGAGTCAACATGAGTTAGAATTGACTCAAAGGAACACAATAACCATAACCATGGTAGTACTTGTTTAAGTGCTTGCCTACTCACTGAAAGGCTGGCAGTTCATCCAGCAGCTCTGCAGGAGAAAAACCTAACAGTCTACTTCCATAAGGATCACAGCTAGGAAAACGCTATGGGACAGTTGTACTCCATCACATGGGATCACTATGAGTCAGAATAGACTTAACACCCAACAACAATTAACCACCCACATATTTATAGATATCCATTTAAAGAAAACCTTAGCAAGAATATCTTGGCATGTTCCATTCTATAGACTCAGGATAGTACGCCCACCTGCTTTTTGTTCTGGTAAGAATTACCTCACATCTTAGCCCAAAGAACTTGCAATGAGTTATCTAGAGACACTGCAATATGTTCTCTTGATCTCATTTTCTTATATATAACACGGTAGTAAAAGGTGTCTACAATCTTTCCTGTTTCCTTAAATAGGTGACAAAAGTCTATAGCTGGGAACATAAAGCAATAAATACATTTTAAATTCACCAAACTTTAAGGTATAAAGTCAATCCCTTCCCCTTAGTACTGGCTAAGAGAAGCCATTTCAGCACAATCAGCACTACAGTACCAAAGTGTTCCCAATAAAATGCACATGCACACACCTCTATATAAACAATCTAGGAAGACAATAAAAAGCACTGTTCAGAATTTGCTCCACAAATTGTTGTCTATGTTGTTCACAGATGCATTCCAAGAGCCTAGACCAGTGCCTGGCATGTAGGTGTATGTTCAAAAACTATTTTTTGAACAAATGTGCAGGAAGGAGAGTTCCATAATCGTTATCCCCTGTCCTCACCTCCCTATCGGGGCAGCTCTGCCACCTTCTTTCCCTAAAACTGGGGGAAGTGGGTTCAAAGTCAATCATCTGTCAAGTTTCTAGAAGTCTGAGGAAAGAAAAAACTGTCAATTACGTCTCCATTTGGGTTTCACTGAACCCCAGGGATCTCTGACTTGCCTGTGAGAGTGGGGTGAACACTGGAGAAAGATGGCACAGCCCATCAGAGGGACAAGAAGTACTCCCTCAAGTCTCTGGTAACTTCTCAAGTCCTGAAAAGTAGGGAAGAAGGTGGGCTGTCATGAATAAACTCAGTTTATAAACTTCACAACAGTGGAGAATGTCATTAACAAAGAAGTCTGCCCGGGAGCAGGACAGGAGATTGAGGAATGGATGCCTGATAGGATCTGCCAAAGCATGGTCAGAGAGGCACACACATGAGAGGAACACAGTATGACACTACAAGCCAGAAGATGCAGTGAACCCCCCAAGGAACTCCCCAAAAGCTTAGTGTTGGTGGCTCAGGATTGAGTCGTCAGCAGTCCAGCCAAACCATAGTGAGTTTACTCTCACTGCCGCCCAGTCGGATCTGTCCCTTAACAACCCCTCCTTGGGTTTCCAAGGTAGTATCACTATGGAAGCAGATTGCCCAATCTTCCTTCCGAGGAGTGGCTGGTGGGTTTGAATTGCCATCCTTCTAGTTAGCAGTCAAATAAATGCCTTAGGCACTAACCCACCTGAACTCCTACAGAGATCTAAATCAGTATCCTCAACAGAACATATGGTTTTCAAATGATCACATCTAAAGAGTGCTGATTAATGAACTGATTCAGCCTGGAGGAAGGTTATGAAAGAATGATGCCACCGGGTTGCTCCCAGACATGTTTACAATAATCTCTTAGTGACAGTTATTACTTCACCTTCATTTTTGAAAGATAAAGGTGTTACTCCGTTGCCTTCTTTTTGCTTGGTGTCTGATGAGAAGTGTGCTCTTGTGCTTATTTTTGTTCCTCTGAATTAATGTGTTTTTTGTTTTTGTTTTGCTTTGTCAGCTTTTAAGATTTTCCTTTTATCTCTGATTTTCAGACAATATAATTATAACATGCTTTTGTATTGTTTTCTTCATATTTCTTTTTCTTGGGATTGATAAATCTTGGATCCATGAGTTTACATTTTTCCTCAAAGTTGGAAATATTTGGACTACTATTCCTTCAACTATTTCTCTGTACCCTCCCTCCTCCGTCTGGAAATACACTTATGTGTGTATTGGATTGCATGATATTGTAATTTATGCTCTATGTTTTCAATCTTTTTCTGTGTTGCACTTTGGATAATTTGTTGCTATGGCTTCTTCAAGCTCATTAATCTTTACTTTAGTGTTTATTCTGCCCTTAATAACAATTGATTTTTTTCTTAATTTTTCAGATAGTGTTTTGCCTTTCTAGAAGTTCAATCCAGGTCTTTTTTATACCTTCCCTTTCTCTTCTCCTCATGATCATGTGTTCATTTGTTTCTTGAACATACATATTTTATAGTAGCTTATCTGCTAATACTGTCATCTGCTATTCCTGGGTCTGTTTCTATTGTCTGATGATTCTCCTAAGTGTAGATTTTATTTTAATTCTGCTTTGTATACCTAATTTTTTATTGGACTCTGTTTATTGTGAATTTTACACTTTGAATACTCTATTTTGTTGCAGTTCTTTAAATTTTGATGGGCTTTTCCTCACCTGGATGCAGCTAACTTGCTTGGAATCAGTTTGATATTTACAAGGTCTGCTTTGAAGTTGTTGAGGAAAATTCAGAGAACTCTTCATTCTCAGGCTATTCCCATTACCCATCACTCCAAACCCACTTAGGTAATATTTTGATGAGGACACCACTCAATGCCTCATGTGTTACAAGATCTTTTCCACTCTGACTGGTTGACACACAAACTATTCTCAGCCTTGTACAATCATTGAGCAATTTTTTATCATGCTTTTCTCCTTTCTATTGGTCCTTTTCAAAGCATTGGGCAATTTTCTGTCTGGATTTATTTTTCTTCCTTTAAGGAATATTAACTTATTTTAATTACGTTACTTAGATACCACCTTGATTCTCTCAAGCCTAATTTTTTAAGCTTTGTTAAAGTTGTTAAAATTAGCCTCTGTCGAGTTCTAGTTTACATCTTATACTAAGGTATGGAGTCTTTGTGATTTCTCTACATTTGTTATTTTTGTCATCAAGCATCTATGTCTGTGTAGTTATTAGCTAATAAATCTTTCCTGTAAAAAGGCTAACGTACATCATCAGAGAAAGACAAAGAACTGGATGAATTTTATCTGAACATAGAGTTAGTCTTTTGGAAAAGATAATTTTATGGGATGAATGGTGACAGCTACCAAGAGGAGAAAAAAGCAGGCTGAGTTCCTGGAGATTAATGTAAGCAGAAAATGAGAATAGAGATCTGATCTAGAGCTCAGAAGTGAACCCAAGTCTAAACAAATAAAAAGATCCATCTGAGGTTTCTCAATACATGTTGACAATTTCAAGATGACTGTCTGAAACTTGGGGTGCAGTGTGATTTAAAAAAAAAAGAAGAAGAATGTTTCTCCTGGGGAATTAAGGGTTAGAACCATAACCTACTCATTGCCGTCCAGTCTGATCTGACTCATAGAGACCCCTCCTTGGGTTTCCGAGGCAGTATCACTACGGATAGTAGATTGCCCCATCTTCCTTCCAAGGAGTGGCTGGTGGGTTTGAACCACCAGCCTTCTGGTTAGCAGTCAAGTGCCTTAGGCACTATGCTACCAAAGCTCCTGCCTGTTGTTGTTGTTGTTGTATGTGCCGTCGAGTCGGCCCCGACTCATAGCGACCCCTCCTTGGGTTTCCAAGGCAGTATCACTACGGAAGTAGGATTGCCCAACCTTCCTTCCGAGGAGTGGCTGGTGGGTTTGAACCGCCAGTCGTCTGGTTAGCAGGCAAGTGTCTTAGACACTATGCTACCAGAGCTCCCAAGCTCCTGGCTAGAGCTCCTGCCTAGACCTCACTAAATAAATTCAACCAAAAACCTAAGCTGCCATATGCAGGCAGTTTAAATGGTTTACATATTAACTATGGTACTAAGAACTAGGGCTCCATTTCTCACCCAATGTAATTATTTCTGAGGACCTCTCGTGGTGTAGCGCCGAAGGCCTTTTACTGCTAACCAGAAGGCTGGCGGTTCAAACCCACCAGCCACTGCTCAGAAGGTTGGATAATCTACTTTCGTAGTAATACTGCCTCGGAAACCCAAGGAGGGGTCGCTATGAGTGGGATCCTCCATGGCAGTGCATTGCGTTTTTTGCATTATAATTATTCCTGAGCAGATCAATATCAAAGGATACCAGCCGGATACTATTTTAGGGTATTCAAATGAAGGGATTCATCTAAATAGCAATGTAACTATAAACAAAGGAAACCAGTCTTAAACTCATTAAACATTTAGAAGAGACCACGCCTGATTGATACTCACGGTGGATTGTTTCACCTTGAATTATTGATATTAATGATTCACCATGGGCTAGATGATCCCTAAGGCACTTTCTAATTATGAAATATTATTCTGTCTTATCTATCAAATATAACTGATGGCTTATCATTATGCATGTTTTACTAACTACATTTCTGTCTTTTCCTACTAAAAGTAATTATTTCAATCATTGGCATCATCCAAAGTTGCCACACTTTTATTTGTTTACCAGATGATACTGCCCCATTACCCTTGACCTAGTCAACCCCCTACAGAGGACTTAATGATGCTATTTAGGGTGCATTTCCTTGCTGCTTTGTGCAGCTGGCTTTCGCATTGTTGCATAGACAGTGATGGGAACATCAGTTATTGTCAAGCAATGACTTCCAGGGCATCTTCGGAGCTGCCTGAATAAAAGAGTAAACGACATGTAGTTAGATACTTAAAAGGAAATACTTTTCAAAGTGCCAAAGTCTGAGTGCGTATTTGTTTAAAATCATTTTGAAATCTTTGAATATCATGAAGTAGTTACAACAAAGTGGCACTGATGAAGCAGACATTTTAGACTTATGTTGCAAAGTGACTGTAGCTGTTGCCTTACATTTAATTTCAGGAAATCATTAAAGAGATAAAACAATGCATAGTGATAATACCACGGCAATTCATGCATCAATGCACCTTAACATCACTTCAATTCACTGACTTAAAAACTAGAGTATTTGTGGAAAAATATAAATCTGAACATACTATTAAACATACTATTCAAAATTTGAAAGAATCTCATGTTTGAAAGGACTCTTAAATGACAAAAACATGCCTGATCCTTGAATTTCCTTTCCAACATTTCCACCAAATAATTATCCAACCTTGTTGTTGTTGTTGTTAGGTGCCATCGAGTCGTTTCCGACTGATAGCGACCCCATGCACAGCAGAACAAAACCCTGCCTGATCCCGCACCAGCTCCACGATCCCTGTTATACTTGAGCCCATCATCGCAGCCACCGT
>NW_006921886.1:82933-108662 GCF_000298275.1 Orycteropus afer afer | reverse complement strand
TTCCCTTTTCTTTGTTGAAGAGGGTCTGTGCAATCCTTCTGCCTAGTCCGCCATCTTGCCCCGCCTCTTAATAGCAACATTTTGAATTTCTCTTTTTTTCCTTGCCAATATTGAACATCAGCTAAAGCTTGTATTGATGATAGTGATTGCACATTGTCTCAACTGTAGGGGAAGAGGGTTTTACCTGGTTGGTGAAGTCTCTTTCCCATTACAGGCAGCACTAGAGCTGAGCCCAGGTTCCAGTCCTACTGAAGAATCTCCTCCTTCCACTGGAAACCTTGGCTGAGTTCCACACAAAAAAGGCATAATGCCACAAAGACCTACATTAGAAAATTAAAGTAAAAATGTGAGGACGGTTGTCTGCAAACAGCCCTTCATAACTTCTAATGTTACTTTGTTATAGGCATATAGAAACATTCTGAAAATACATCTTAAAATATTTGTGAAAGTATAAAATTACTTAAAATTAATATTACACAATTATTCCATACAATTTTAAGTCTTGCAACAAATTTAAAGTAGTAAAGTACAGTTGAAATTCCACATCTGTTCATCATGAAGTCTTCAACTAACCTTTCCATTCCCAGTGCTCATTTAATGTTCCCCTTGCCTTTCTCTGGCATTTACAGTGTAATAGTTAAGAGTGGCCTTAGGAGAGTTGGAACCAGAGTTCAAATCCTGATTCTGGCTAACTATGTGATCTTAGGCAAGGTACTTCAGCTTTCTCAAGGGAAAATGTGTAATAATAGCATCTACTTCCAGATTAACCCAAAACCAAACTCACCACTATTGAATTGATTCCAACTCATAGTGCCCCCCATTGGGTTTTCAAGGCTATAAATAAATCTTTATGGAAGTAGATGGCCTCATTTTCCTCCCAGAGAGCAGCTGGTGGGAGCCAGCTTTCTGGCTAGCAGCCAAACGCCTTACTCACTACACCATCAGAGCTCCTTCCTGGTTCACAGTGAAGATTAATAAAATACTACACGTAAAGTGTAGCACCTATCACAGAAGTGTTCAATAAACGTTAACTATAGATACTCAGCAGATGTTATTGAGCATTAGTAAATATATATGTATATGTCTATATATGAGGAAAACAATTGTTCTGGTAGCATAGTGGCTAAGGCACTTGACTGCTAACCAGAAGGCTGGTGGTTCAAACCCACCAGCCACTCCTCAGAAGGAAGATGGGGCAATCCTACTTCCGTAGTGATACTGCTTTGGAAACCCAAGGAGGGGTCGCTATGAGTCGGGGCCGACTCGACGGCACATAACAACAACATATATGAGGAGCCCTGGTGGTGCAATGGTTAAAGTGCTCAGCTGCTAACCAACAGATCTGCAGTTTGAACCCACCAGCTACTCTGCAGGAGAAAGATGTGGCAGTTTGCTTCCATAAAGACTATAGCCTTGGAAACACTTTGGGGCAGTTCTATTCTGTCCTATAGGGTCACTGACAGAATCGGCTCAATAGCAAGGAGTTATATATCTATGTCTGTTCATGTATATGTCTGTTCATGAATATACACATACTTGTGTGCGTGTATATACATGTCCTTGGACCACCCCCCTTGGACTAAAAACCAGATAAGTTGTGGGATGACATAAAGAACATCATATATGAAGAAAGCAAAAGGTCATTAAAAAGACAGGAAAGACCAAAACAGATGTCTGAAACTTGTTCTTGAATGGACAATAGCTAAAGTGAACAGAAGAAACAATGATGTGAAAGAGCTGAACAGAAGATTTTAAACGATGGCTCAAGAAGACGAAGGAAAATACTATAATGAAATGTGCAAAGACCTGGAGTTAGAAAGCCAAAAGGGAAGAACTCACTTGGAATTTCTCAAGCTGAAAGAACAGAAGAAAACACTCAAGACTCAAAGTTCAATATTGAACGGTTCTATAGACAAACTACTGAACTTTGCAGGAAGTCTCAAAAGAAGATGGAATGAATACAGAGTCACTGTACCAAAAAGAATTAATCAATGTTCCACCATTTAAGAAGGTAGCATATAACCAAGAACTGATGGTACTGAAGGAAAAAGTCCAAGCTGCACGGAAGGCAGTGGCAAAAAACAAGGTTCCAGAAATGGACAGAATACCCATTGAGATGTTTCAACAAAGAGATGCAGTGCTGGAGGGGCCCACTTGTTTATTCCAAGAAATTCGTAAGACAGCTTCCTGGCCAACTAACTGGAAGAGATCCATATTCATACCCATTACAAAGAAAAGTGATCCAACAGAATGTGGAAATTATCAAACAATATCATTAATATCACATGCAAGTAAAATTTAGCTGAAGATAATTCAAAAACCATTGCAACAGTGTATTGACAGGGAACTGCCAGAAATTCAAGCTGGATTCAGAAGAGTCCACGGAATGAGGGATATCACTACTGATGTCCTGCTAACCAGAAGTCTGGCGGTTCAAACCCACCAGCCACTCCTCAGAAGGAAGATGGGGCAATCTACTTCCTCAGTAATACTGCCTCGGAAACCCAAGGAGGGGTTGCTATGAGTCAGGTCCGACTCGATGGCACATAACAACAACAACATTGCTGGCATCAGATGGATCTTGGCTGAAAGCAAAGAATACCAGAAGGATGATTACCTGTGTTTTACTGATTATGCAAAGGCATTCAACTATGTGGATCATAACAAATTATGGATAACATTGCAAAGAATGGGAATTCCAGAACACTTAATTGTGCTCATGAAGAACCTGTACATAGACCAAGAGGCAGTCATTCAAACAGAACAAGAAGATATTGAATGGTTTAAAATCAGGAAAAGTGTGCATTATAGTTGTATCCTTCCACTATATTTATTCAATCTGTATGCTTAGCAAATAATCCGAGAAGCTGGACTATCTAAAGATGAAGGCAGCATCAGGATTGGAAGAAGACACATTCAACCTGCAATATGCAGATGGCACAACCTTGCTTGCTGAAAGTGAAGATGACTTGAAGCATTTACTAATGAAGGTCAAACATTTCAGCCTTCAGAATGGATTACACCTCAACATAAACAAAAATCATCACAACTGGACTAGTAGGCAACATCATGGTAAATGAAGAAAACACTGAAGTTATCAGTGATTTCATTTTACTTGGATCCACAGTCAACACCCATGGAAGCTGCTGTTGTTGTTGTTAAGTGCCGCCGAGTGAGTCATCACCGACTCATAGCGACCCTATGCACAGCAGAACAAAACACTGCCGGGTCCTGAGCCAGCTCCATGACCCTTGCTATACTTGAGCACATCGCCGCAGCCACTGTATCAATCTATCTCATTGAGGGCCTTGCCCTCTTTCATCGACCCTCCACCTTAACAAGCATGACATCCTTCAGGGAATGGTCCATTCTGACAACAAGACCGAAGTAGGTAAGACAAAGTCTGGCCAAAGTAGGTGAGATGAAGTCTGGCCATTCTCGCTTCCAAGGAGCATTCCGGCTGCACTTCCTCTAGGACAGATTCATTAGTTCTTTTAGCAGTCCATGGTACTTTCAGCATTCTTTGCCAGCACCACAACTCAAAAGCATCAACTCTTCTTCGGTCTTCCTTATTCATTGTCCAGCTCTCACATGCATAGAAGGCGATTGAAAGTATCATGGCTTGTCAGGTGCACCTTAGTCCTCAAGGAGACATCTTTGCTCTTCAGCACTTGAAAGAGGTCCCTTGCAGCTGATTCGCCCAGTGCTATACATCATCTGATGTCCTAACTGCTGCTTCCATTGGTGTTGATTGTAGAACCAAGCAATGCGAAGTCTTTGACAACTTCAATCTTTTCTCCATTTGTCATGATGCTGTTTATAGGTCCAGTTATAAGGATTTTTGTTTTCTTTCTATTGAGATGTAATCCATGCTGCAGATTGTAGTCTTCAATCTTCATCACTAAGTACTTCAAGTCATCCCCATTTTCAGCAAGCAAAGTTGTGTTGTCAGCATATCACAGGTTGTTAATGATTCTTCCTCCAATCCTGATGCCATGTTCTTCTTCATACAGTCCAGCTTCTCAGATTATTTGCTCAGCATATAGATTGAATAAGTGTGGCGAAAGGATACAACCCTGGCACTCCTTTCTTGATTTTTAAATCATGCAGTGTCCCCCTTGTTCTGTTCGAACGACAGTCTCCTGGTCTATGTACAGGTTTCTCATGAGTACAATTAAGTGTTCTGGAATTCCCATTCTTCTCAATGTTATCCACTATTTGTTATGATCCACACAATCAAATGCTTTTACATAGACCATGGAAGCAGCAGTCAAGAAATCAGTCGACACACTGCACTGGGCAAATCTGCAGTATGTCGTCTGTTTTCTTTCTGTTGCACATAGGATCTCTGAGTCAGAGCCAACGCAATGGCACCCAACAACAACGATCCCCCTTTCACACTGCTCCCACCCCACCATCCCTTGCTAGAGTCAACTAATCCATTAAGTCTGAATTTACATTTCACTTTCTCTGAGAAACCTTCCACAACCACATTATCTAAGTTTTCAGAGCTCTTTTTATTTCTACTTTGTAACAGTTATCACTTTAATTCAAGATTTCTCTACATCAGCAATGTTGACATTTGGGACCAAACAATTTTGTTGGGGAGGGTAGGCTGTGTTGTGTCTCTGGTAGTATGTTTAGCAGCATCCATGGGAGCTCTGGTAGTGTAATGCCTAACACATTATTTGACTGCTAACCAGCAGGCTGGAGGTTCAAACCCACCAGCCACTCCTCGGAAGGAAGGTTGGGCAATCTACTTCCGTAGTGATACTGTGAAACCCAAGGAGGGGTTGCTGTGAGTCAGGTCCCACTCGATGGCAGTGTATGCAACCCACTAGATGCCAGTAGCACAAACATCCCAAGTTACCACAGTTAAAAACCTCTCCAGATATTGCCAACTGTTCCGGGAAAGGGTTGTAAAATTGTGCCCTGATGAGACCCACTGCTCCATCTGTAAAATGTAAAATACCTGTTTAATATTTGTTCCTCTCTCTTATTCCATGTCTGTCTTTTTTACAAGTGAATCTCTAATGCCCACCCAGAACAATGTCTGGAACATTGTTGTTGTTGTTATGTGCCGTCGAGTCGACCCCAACTCATAGTGACCCCTCCTTGGGTTGCCAAGGCAATATCACTACAGAAGTAGATTGCCCAACTTTCCTTCCGAGGAGACATAGTGAGTGCTTAATAACTAGAGTGCATTTGCGTGTTTTCAACTATTAGCCCAAAAAGGACTGGAAAAATATCCTATGCCTAAATATTTATATGTAAATATTTATTGGTAATCATTATGCTTAGCAGCAATTTACCAAAACCTTATTAAATTTATGGTTTAATATAACTATCTATCTATGTTGGAAATAAGTTTTAACAATTTAATCAAGAATACATAGACTTACCAAAATAAGCCAAGTCTAACTCCTGTAGAGGTGAGTAAATCAACTGCTTCTACTGACATTCCATAGACAGCTAGAATTGCTAAAGGAATGATGATGAAATGTTCCGGTGACATCCAGAAATTATGACATCAGAAGATTCTTTCACATAGTTTCCTGCCTGCTAAAGAATCAAATGTCTCAATTCACAGCTCCATCGAAAAGCTGAAACTTAGAAAAAAATTAGGAATAGGCTCAACAGCAACTAGGTTTGTTTTTATTTTTGTTTTTGTTTTGAAGTTGACTTAGGGTTTTATTCTTGTTGCCACTGGCTTCTTTATTGTCCCACAATATTAAAGAAATATCATAATGAATTGTTTTTATCTACCGTAGACCTAAGTGCCTTAATGGCACAATGATTAAACACTTGGCTACTAACCTACCCACCCAGCAGCTCTGCAGAAGAAAGACCTGGTGATCTGCTCCTATAAAAATTACAGCCTGGAAAACCCTCCGGGGCAGTTCTACTCTATCAAAAGGGGTTGCTCTGAGTCAAAAATCTGACTTGACAGAACCTAACAACACTACAGACCAACAGTCTAATCAATGTGAACAAAATAACACTTCAAAGTCTTCTCACCTTACATACCATTTTCTCATTCTCATTACCTTCCAGACTTTCCCTCAACTAATACCCCTAACTGATCTAATCTACCTTCTTCTTCACCCCATTCCTGTGCCCTCAAAACTGCACTTTCCAAATTTCTCTACAGATCTTCTTACTTGGGTTTCTTTATACTGTCTCTATTGCCTGGGCTACCTCTTCTTTACTGTTTCCTCAAAATGCCTTCGAGGAAACAGAAGGCAGAAATAATGACAACTGAGAAAGGAAGAATTACATCTTGTATGGTCCTCTCTATTCTGTTCACTGGATCCTGAGCTTCTCCTCTGCTCATTTTTCCTTTTCCCTGTCTGCCCTCCCTTTCTCAACTAGTTGCTAGCTTCTGTATTAATAGCTTACCTCTCTGAATGCCTGCTCTACTCAGTAATATTTGTTTTAAGCCTTAAGCCAGAACATTACTCTTTAGTTGACCAATGTTTCTATTTTTAAAGCTTATGACTAAACTAGTAAGTGCTAGTTAGTCTTTTTAGGCTTAATGAACATCTTTATTACCTACATTTTATGCTAAGTTCCCACTCTTCTGTTTTACTATGATTTATGTCGTAGAAAAATGGCATTGTACATAAGAATTGCATTAATGTTGTACACAGTCTTACCTCTATCTTCTTTTTCCTTACTAAAGTGCTAGCTGTGAGCACAGTGATCACAACTTAAGCTTAAAGAAACCATTTAACAGATTGTGTCACAGGCAAACTAAAATAATTGTTGGCCATTATTAGGTAATGTTCCACAAAAATATCTTACTGTATAATTTTTTTAATCAGAGTGTTAGGCATTGATTTCACATTATGTTGTTGTTATGTGCCATCAAGTCAGGTCTGACTCATAGTGACCCCTCCTTGGGTCTCCAAGTTGGTATCACTACGGAAGTAGATTGCCTAACCTTCTTTCCGGGGATTGGCTGGTGGGTTTGAACCACCAGCCTTCTGGTTAGCAGTCAAGTGCCTTAGGCACTAAGCTACCAGAGCTCCTTCACATTATAGTTATGGATAAATCTTAAAAGTACAAATTAAATATTTGCAGGGGAAATATTCCTAAAATTCCTGTAATTTATTACTATTTTAAATTAGTCCATTTGGCACAAATAGTGCCAAGTTTCTTTTTTTTGTTTTTTTAAGTCTGAGTGATACAATGAAGAAAAAAAAAGTATAGTTAATGATGAAATTTTCCAGCAGTACAGTAAGACATCAGAAGGCAAAAATTAACTTGTCTCTTTAGCAGATCTTTTCAGAGCAATGGATAAATAAGTATAAATGGCAAATAAAAAGGTGGTGAAATCTCTCAATACCCTTAATTCTCATAAGCCCAAGAATAATTGTTTTTCAATTCTCAAGATATTGCTTAATGAGATGTAAAAAAGGACTGATGTTTGAACTAATCATATCCTAAGCAAATAGATCATTATTACACTTAATTCAGTCAACAAATATTTGCTAAGAATCCACCATGAGCCAGACATGTGTTATGTATGAAGATATATTCTTTGTTATGAAATCTACTTTGCCTGAAATGCATATAGCCATTTTTCATTGATTAGTGTTAGTATGATAAATCTTTTCCTATCCTTTTAATCTATTTGATGTTATTATTCAAAGTGAGTTTCTTATAAAGAGTATATAATTGAGTCTCACCTTTTTATCCAGTCTAATGATGTCTGCCTTTCAACTAGACTTTTTAGACCATTTATGTTTAATGTGATATAGATAGATTTAAATTTCCTATCTTGCTATTTGTATAAAGCGGCCCTAGTAGAGCAGTGGTTAAAGTGCTCAGCTGCTAACCAAAAGGTCAGTGATTCAAACCAACCAGTTGCTCAGCAGGAGAAAGATGAAGCAGTCTGCTTTGGTAAAGATTTACAGCCTTGGAAACCCTATGAGGCAGTTCTATTCTGTCCTAAAGGTCACTGTGAGTCAACTCAACAGCAGTGGGTTTGTTGGTTTTTTGGCTATTATTTATTTTTTTTTTTTGCTGTCAGTTTTTGTTCCCTTTTTCTTCTTATTCTGTTTTTCTGGGTCAACTTAATATGCTTTAGGAATCTATGTAATCTTACTTACTGGTTTATTTCTATACATCTTGTTTTGGTTTGGTTTTGGTTAGTTTAAGGTTGATAGTGTGTGTCTTCCAGTTTTCACAGTCTATCTTCAAACGACATTATATCACTTCACATATGCTAGAAGAACCATACAAGAGTATGTATTCCATTATCCCTCTTCCATCTTTTGCACTTGTCATCTTTCTATTGCTTTTGTTGTTAAGTTCTGTTGAATCAGTAATAATTCCTAGCAACAAAATGCAACACTTTCTGGTCCTCCACCATCCTCACAATATTTGAGCCCATTGTTGCAGCCACTGTGTCAGTCCATTTCACTGAAGGCCTTCCTCTTTTTCTCTGACCTCCCACCAAGCATTTTATTTCTACATATACTATATGCCTCTCAATGTGATATTATTAGTTGTATTTTATGCAGTGAGTAATCTCTTTGAGTTTTTAAAACAAAGTCTTTTATATTTACCCACATATATATCATTTTCAGTGCTCCATAGTCCCTTGCCACCACTTGTCTGTCAGTGACTTGTACCATGTTGGCATGCATGTTGTTGTGATGCTGGACGCTGTGCCACCAGTATTTCAAATACCAGCAGGGTCATCCATGGTGGACAGGTTTCAGGGGAGCTTCTAGACTAAGAAAAAGTAGGAAGAAAGACCTGGCAAACTAGTTCTGAAAAAAAATGGCCAGTTAAAACCTTATGAATAGCAGCAGAACATTGTCTTGATATAGTACCAAAGATAAGCCCCTTGGGTTGGAAAGCACTCAAAATATGACTGGGGAAGAGCTGTCTTCTCAAAGTAGTGTCAACCCTCATGATGTCAATGGAGTAAAGCTTTCAAAACCTCCATTTCCTGATGTGGCATGAATCAAAATGAGAAGAAACAGTTACAAACATCCATTAATAATCAGAACATGTAATGTATGAAGTATGAATCAAGGAAAATTGGAAGTTATCAAAAATGAAATGGAACACTTAAAGATTGATATCATGCATCAGTGCACTGAAATGGACTAGTATTTGTCATTTTGAATTAGATAATTAGATGGTCTACTATGCCAGGAATGCCAAATTGAAGAAGAAAGGCATCACATTCATCACCAAAATAAACATTTCAAGATCTATCCTAGAATACAATGCTGTCAGTAATAGGAAAATATCTGTACTTTAGGAAGATCAGTTAATACACTATTCAAATTTATTTACCAACCACTAATGCCAAAGATGGGAGCTCTGGTAGCATAGTGCCCAATGCCAAAGATGAAGAATCTGAGCATGTGTACCAACTACTGCAATCTGAAATTTATCAAACATGCAATCAACACGCATTAATACTTACTGGTGACTGGAATGTGAAAGCTGGAAAGAAAGATGAAGAAGAAATTATTGGATAATATGGTCTTGCTGATAGAAACGACGCGAGAGATCACATAATAGAATTTTGCAAGACCAATGACTTATTCATTGTGAATACCTTTTTCAACAACATAAATGGTGATTATATATGTGGACCTCACCAGATGGAATGCACAGAAATCAAATCAACTACATTTGTTGAAAGAAATATGGAGAAGCTCAAATCAACGGTCAGAACAAGGCCAGGATTTGACCGCAGAACAGACCATCAATTGCTCATATGCAAGTTCAAGTTGAAGTCAAAAAAATTAAAACATGGGCCAAAGTATGGCAGTGAGTATATCCCACTTGAACTCAGAGATCAACTCAGGGATAGATTTTGATGCACTGAACACTAATGACCAAAGACAAGACGAGTTGTGGGATGAACATCAAGGACATAATATGTGAAGAAAGCAAAGCATCATTTGAAAAACAAGAAAAACAAAACAAAACAAAGACCAAAATGAAGATAGAAGTGACTCTAAAACTTGCTCTTGAATGTACAGTAGCTACAGCAAAAGGAAGAAATAATGAAGTAAAGGAGCTGAACATAAGATTTCAAAGGACAGCTCAAGGAGATAAAGTATTATAATAAAATGTGCAAAGACCTGGAGTTAGAAAAACGAAAGGGAAAAAACACTCAGCATTTCTCAAGCCGAAAGAACTGAAGAAAAAAATCAAGCCTTAAGTTGCAATATTGAAGGCTTCTAGGTGCCAAATATTTAATGACACAAGAAGCATGGGAAGATGGAAGGAAAATTCAGAGTTGCTATACCAAAAAGAATTGGTAGATGTTCCATTTTAGGAGGTAGCATATGCTCAAAAACCAATGCTACTGAAAGAAGAAGTTCAAGTCATGCAGGTAACACAATTTTGCTTGTTGAAAGTGAAGAAGATTTGAAGCACTTACTGATGAAAATCAAAGACTACAACTTTCAGCATAGATTACACCTCAACATAAATAAAACAAAAATCCTCACAACTGGACCAGTTGGCAACATCATGGTAAATGGAGAAAACACTGAAGTTGTCAGGGATTTTATTTTACTTGGATCCACAGTCAACACCCATTGTAGCAGCAGTCAGGAAATCGCATGATGCATTGCACTGGACATATCTGCTGCAAAACACCACTTTAAAGTGTTAAAGAACAAAGATAGCACTTTGAAGACTAAGGTGTGCTGACCCTAGCCATAGTATTTTCAATCACCTCATATGCATATGAAAACAGGGCAATAAATGAGGAAGATGGAGCAGAATTGATGTCTTTGAATTGTGGTGTTGGTGAAGAACACTGAAAATAGCATGGACTACCAGAAGAATGAATAAATCTGTCTTAGAAGTAAAGCCAGAGTGCTCCTTAGAAGCGAGAACGGCCAGACTTTGTCCCATTTACTCTGATCATGTTGCCAGAAGGGACCAATCCCTAGAAAAGGACATCATGATTGGTACAGGATCAGTGAAAAGGGGGAAAACCCTCAACAAGATGTTTTGACACAGTGGCTGCAGCAACAGGCTCAAGCATAGTGAAAATTGTGAAGCTGGCACAGGACCCAGCAGTGTTTCGTTTTGTTGTAGGGTCTCTCTCAGTACCCACTCCAGGGCACCTAACAACACAACAGCATCCTCATTCTCATTCCTATTGCCCTTATAGTAGGAACCACACAATAGTGTAAGTCACAATTTCTGAGTAGTTCTTGCGTGTCTTCAATTAGATTCTAAGATTCCTGGAGTTAGATCTGTCTTTTTATTCCTCCAGAGAGCCTATTAGTTATACGCTGGGAACATACAGTGTTTTAAAAAACACTAGTTGGGTGTCTTAACTTTCCCCGTTTTGTCTAGCTATCTAGTTTCGGTTGTACCCTGGCACGACTTTGTCTGGGGTTTCTTTGTACTCATCAGTATTGTTCACCTTCTATTAGAACAAAGGTCTGAAAAGAGATGTTAACGCAGCGTCCTGTGTAATCTGAATAAACGGAATTTGACCCCACCCAGGGTGTTGAGACTAGGAAGGAAGACTAAACTGTGATAGCTCTCGGAAAGACACATATTTTTTAAATCCCACTCCAAAGCCTTCAGGTATCCCGCCAGTTACCCCGGCCTCCGGAGCTGCCGGTGCTCCAAGATGTTGACAATGCAGCTATATTTGCGGTCCAGAGACCAAGTCGCTATGGTAACGGTGAGACGCAAATGCACTCGCAACGCCTTCTGGAAGAAAGTCTTAGTCTGAGCCCAGAGGAGCGCTTGGCGACGGACGCGACTTACGGCAGCGGCGTGACTTACGTCCGCGCTGTCCCCTAGTAGAGCACCAGTGGTGGGAGGGGGATATACAAAGGTTGGCGCGCGTTGCCGGGTATCCAGGGCTGAGTGCTCTGCAGCATGACCCAATCGGTGGTCGTTCAGGGTAAGCTGCTGCGGTGGTCGTTCAGGGTAAACTGCTGCCGTGCAGCCGAGAGGCCTTGTTTCCCTTCTTATGTCCGTTTTCTTCTCCCTCTCTTCTTTCTCAGTCGGACAGTGCGGAAACCAGATCGGCTGCTGTTTCTGGGATCTGGCGTTGAGGGAGCACGCCGCGGTCAACCAGGTACTGGCTCCTGGAACGCCCCCACCGCCTGCCTGTCTCTGAGGTGCCTTCAACAAATAGGAAAAAAGCTTTGTTTGAGCTTTCATCTGACCGATGTAAATTGTGTGGGATCTTCACTGTACAGAAGATAATGGTGTTTAAACGTACATTGGCGTTAGACGCAGACTAGAAGAACACTGGCCAGGGACCTTAGTTTCTAGTAATTTTCCTGATTCTCAGGGTCCTCGTCTTTACCATGGTTCTTGTGAAGATCAATGAGGTAGAATATGTTAAAGTGCTTTTTAAAACAGGTAGCACGTGTGGTGTTGTATTTTTCAGCGTAACCATCAGCTTTTAAAATGATTACCAAGAATTCAGAGAAAACTCATTTGATGCCTGCTCTTGTGGCTAAGGCACTTGACTGCTAACCAGAAGGTTGGCGGTTCAAACCCACCAGCCACTCCTCGGAAGGAAGATGGGGCAATCTACTTCCATAGTGATACTGCCTTGGAAACCCAAGGAGGGGTCGCTATGAGTCGGGTCTGACTCAACGGCACATAATAACAACAACAATTACAGTCCTATGGGGAGTCCTTTAATACCTGCTGTACTTAATCCATAGAGCTCACAGCATTTATTCTCCAATATGAGATTGGAAGAATCAGGTTAAGCATCTTGTGACGTGCTTTTTCTTATCCTAGCTACCCAGGTGGTACGTGGTGGAATTCTTCCCTTTTCTGGCAGAGACCCAGGTCCAGTCCCAGCCAGTGCACCTCCTCAGTAGCCACCACCTTTCTGTCAGTGGAGGCTTGCATGTTGCAATGATGCTGAATAGGTTTCAGCAGAGCTTCCAGACCAAGAGAGACTAGGAAAACAGGCCTGGTGATCTATTTCTCAAAGTTAGCCAGTGAGAACACTACGAATCACAGTGGTCTGATCCTGTTGTACAGGGGTTGCCATGAGTCCTGTCTATTGGATCATAGCTAACAACTACAACAAAGCCATTTTAAAAAAAACCACCTTCTTATTGCTGTCAAGTGGATTCTGACTCATAGCAACCCCACATGTTACAGAGTAGAACTACTCTGTAGGGTTTTCTTGACTATTCTTTACAGAAGCAGATTGCCAGGCCTTCATGCACAGACCCTCTGGGTGGGTTCCAACCACCAGCGCTTACGTTAGCAGCTAAATGCAAACCGTTAACACCACCCAGGCTCTCAACAAAACCATTACAAATGATATGTTAAAATTGGAAAAGTGATATTACTTATATTGTGGGATTATTCAAACTACTTTATTAAATGCTATAAATACTTTTTTTTTCTTTTTAGAAAGGAATTTATGATGAGGCAATAAGCAGTTTCTTTAGAAATGTGGATACCAGGTAAGAAGGGATTAAAGTCTGTCAGCATGATGAACCTTATCAACAGACTGGGAATGCAGTCTTCAGATATGAAGAATAAAGACTGAAATTTTTCACTGAGGATGTCTTGTTAAGGCATACATTTATTTTTTACATTGAGTTTGCATTAATTGTAAACTTTTGAAAGAAAAAATCTTGTTTACTTTTCTCTGGTATTATTTATGGCCCAGAATACATGCTGTATGAATGGAATGTGCTAGAAAAGAGAAAAGCCATTGTCAGATTATATTTGTTTATTCAATAAAGAGTATATAAATTTCACCTATCTTTTATCTGAAACAATCAGATAAACATTTAACTGATATAACAATCAGATAAACAACATTGAAGCTGACATTCAGAGTTTTTCTGAAGCATTTAATATTGAATCCATGAGGAAGAAATATAATCAATTATTTTTTTCATTTGAATTATCTTTTAAACTCAGATTTTGAGTAAATATAATATTGATTTTTATCCTTTTTTCCTTCCAACCTTGCCATAGTCAAAACAGAGGGGAAAAAGAAAAGCATTGTTTCTCTGAGAGAATTTTCTAGTATGTTTTATTCATTGTTAGTAATGTGTTCAAACAGTTACTGTAATAAGAACTTTACGCAGTGTAATATATTTCGTCAGCCACCACTATGGAAGGAGAAGGTCCAGGCAGAGGGAAATGCAA
Organism: Orycteropus afer afer; assembly: GCF_000298275.1. Classification (NCBI taxonomy): domain Eukaryota; kingdom Metazoa; phylum Chordata; class Mammalia; order Tubulidentata; family Orycteropodidae; genus Orycteropus; species Orycteropus afer. Next base: position 94,514 of record NW_006921886.1, on the reverse strand, counting down.
TGCCATTCTTTTTTAGGCAGTGTTTGTTGAATGACCTGGGGAAGAGAGGACTACCTGTAAGGTGCTCTGCTAGTGTTGTCATGAAAATAAAGACAGCCTACTTTTTCTTTTCAACTTAGAAGTAACACCTGCTCAATAATATAACTTGTTGATACACTTAAACACTTCTTTTGCTAAAATCTGATTAGTGAATGTTGTGTGCATTTTCCAAGTACCTCATAAAATGAAAAGATGTTGGGCTTTAACTGAAAAGTAAATCCCTAATATCAGGTTTTAATCTAGTCCAATAAAAATTTCAGCATTAGTTTGTATTAGTTGTCTGGGTGGGTGTTTCTTTGAGGCACTTATTTCCTCAAGAAGGCCAGTTAGTCCCCACTTTTTTGATGAATTCCAAAGTTTAACCCTCAAGATTACAGACTCCGAAATCTTACTGTTGGCACCCGGAGAGTGGGCCCATTGCTCTTCTGTACAGTCAGATTAGCCAAACTCAGAGAATTAGAGATTAAAAAGCAGAAAAGTCAATTTATTAATAGATAGTAAAACTAAAATTGAAAACAACTGGATACACATATTCATAGGTATATTCTCTTCTTGGAATCTACCTGGAAAGCTACGTTAATAATCAGGAAGTTGCTTGGTGACCATGGAATCACACAAAGGGAAATTAGGTGTATTACCTTAATGACTGCTGTCATCTATCTTTATTATATGGAGAGACCTGTCATAGACTAGAGTCCATCCTAATTGTGGACCAGAACATCTTCTCGTCTAAAAACTATTAAGAGACATACTACTCAAATTTGCTTTTGTAATGCTTTTAGGTCCTTTGCTTGTTAATCAAATCCCTACCCCAAACCTTCCTTTCTGGATGGCCACTGTTCATTGTGTATTACATAGTTGAGACTCACCCTGTAAGCAGTTTTCTTTAAATAAACTGATTTTACATACTACACTCTTATCTACTATGTTTGATCTTATTCCTCCAGTATCAAGTTTGGGAAAGCCAGGAGAGGGAGTGTGTGGCTTGCTGTTCTTTCCATGTATTGACAACATGTTCTGCATCTGTTTCAGAGATTAGTAAGAAATTTTTTTTCAAGTATGAAACCACATCATGTGCGCTTATGTATTTTTTTTTTTTTTAAACAGTGTTTCCTTCCTTCCCACACTGGTAACCAACAAAGAAAGTTTCCTTCCATATATAAACCTTTCCTGACTTTTTACAGTAATGAACTAATAGAATATTTGTCCTTCTGTAATTGACTTATTTCAGTCAGCATAATGTCCTCCAATTTTGTCCACATTATGCAGTGTTTTATGTTATTCTTTAGTGTTGCACAGTACTCCATCATGTGTATGTGCCATAGTTTGGTTATTTACTCTTCTGTTGATGGGCACCTAGATTTCCATCTTTTTGCTATTGTAAATAGTGCTTGTCACAAGGGACCATTCTCTGGAGAAGGATGTCATGCTTGGTAAAGTGGAGGGTCAATGAAGAAGGGGAAGGCCCTCAACGTGATGGATTGACACAGTGGCTGCAGCAATGGGCTCAGGTATAGCAGGGATTGTGAGGCTGGCACAGGACCAGGCAGTGCTTCATTCTGTTGTACATAAGGCTGTTGTGAGTCAGAGACGACTCGACAGCACCTAACAACAACAGATGGTGCTGCCATGAACATGGGTGTGCATATATCTGCTCTTGTCCTGGCTCTCACTTCTTTAGGATATATACCTAGTCATGGGATTGCTGGATTAAATGGTTTTTCTAATTCCAACTTTTTAAGGAATTGCCATACTGCTTTCCACAGTGGTTGTATCATCTTATAGTCCCACCAGCAGTGTATGAGAGTCCCAATCTCTCCACATCCTTGCCGGCATTTGTTATTTTCTGTCTTGTTGAACTTTGCTATTAGTGCTGGGGCCAGATGATATCTCACTGTTATTTTGATTTGCATCTCTCTTATGGCTAATGATTGGGAACATTTCTTCATATGTTTGTTGACTTTCTGAATATCCTCTTTGGTGAGGGGTCTATTCATGTCTTCTGCCCATTTTGTAATTGGATTGTTTATCTTTTTGTTGTTGAAATGTTAGAGTTTTCCATAAATTTCTTTGGAGATAAGTCCCTTGTCAGATACATCATTACTGAATTTTTTTTTCCAATCTGTAGTTTCTCTTTTTACTCTTGGAGAAGTCTTTTGAAGCACATAAAAATTTAATTTTTAGAAGGTCCCATTTTTGTCTTATTGTGTTTGTGCATTTTGGGTTGTGCTTTACAGTCTATTTATGCCATAAATTGTTGTAGTTGTAGTGTGCTATGGAGTCGGACCCGACTCATAGTGACCCCTCCTTGGGTTTCCGAGGCAGTATCACTACAGAAGTAGATTACCTACAGCAGAGATTAGCAAACCTTCTCTAGATAGTAAATATTTTAGGCTTTACGGCCCACCAAGTCTGTTACAGCTCTTTGACTCTGCCATTACAGTGTGAATGCAGTCATAGATAATACATAAATGAACAAATACATAGCTGTTTTCCAGTAAAACTTTATTTATGAGAAAGGGTAACACAAGAACCATATAGTTTGCCAGACTCTCATCTACAATATCATCTTTGCTCGATTCAGCTTCCTTTTACGTATTTTGACTTCTTGTGAACGATATCGACTTACATTTGGTCATAGATTTAGGTTCCTAGGTAACTTATTTTCAACACGAAATCTTCAGAATAGACTTAGAGACTCACTGCCATATAAGTGGAATACCGGTTGATAAGTGTTTGTCTGCAAAAGAAAACTTGAGTAATGGTATCTTAAACAATGAAGACATGTAGTCACCTCACATATTCTCGGTTTAGAGGAGTGCCTCAAAGACTCACATACTGTCTGTTGTTCTAGTATCCTTGGTATATTGGCTTTTCATCCTTGGGTTTATCACTTCATGACTATAAGAAATTGGCTCCAGGAATCACATCTATGTTCATGTTCCAGGCAGGAAAACGGGAGAAGGTTGGCACCGATTGCATCTGATCATTTTTATCAGAAAAGTTTCCCAGCATACCTCTTCTTTATGTCATTGGCCAGACCTGAATTGCATGGTCAGGCCTAACTACAAAACAAGTTGTGGGGAAATAAGTACCTCACTTTCAGCCTAATGGGAAGTAGGCAAAGGAGAAGGAGATTGGGAATGAGTGTTGTGTCTGCCTCACCTGGCCTATAAGCAACGTATGTAAATAGAAGCTAACTGTATTACCTGGTAACACTGTTAATGGAAGATCTTATAACCTTTTCTCATTTTTTTATCTTTCAGAGTGAGTGGTGATGGTGGCAGTATATCCAAGGGAAAAATTTGTTCTTTAAAAGCACGAGTAAGATAATCATTTGGATTGTTACATTGCATGTATTTTTAAAATAACTATACTTCCATAGCTATCATAAGAATAAAATTTTCTTTTAACTTCTGAAATAAAAAACAAAAACTGTATATAAGCCACATTTAATATAAAGTTACACCAGAGATTTTAACTACTTAGACATTTGTGTCCACCCAAAACTGCAGAAAAGTGCTTCAAGTAAAAACACTGTATATTTAATATATTTTTCTAAATATTTTAGGAGAAATACATGTCTAGATAAATGATGATAAAAGGATCTTTCTTAGTTTAAGAACCTGGAATACTAATGCAGGTTAAATTTTTATCTAAGTATAATGGAAGGTTTGTTTGCAACAAGGTAATTACTCCGAGTACAAAGCTTGCATCCAGCCTCATGGTAAATAAATACCATTACCATGTAAGTTCTGGGCAGGAATACTTTCAGAGTCGATAGCCCATATTTACAGTGTTGAATTACTCTCCTTCCAACATTTCTGTGATTAATTCTATAAGAAACTGCCTCTTCCAGTTGATCAGTAATCTTTGGCTATAACAAAAAAGAATGGCAGTTTAAAAGCTATGGAAGTAATTGAGATGATAATGATCAGAATGAGTGTGGTGACTGAGTGGAGAGCAATCATGTAGTGTTACCTGGGAAACATTGCTTTGTATTTGTGATTGCTGATGTCATTGAAAACAATTTGGCCAGTGACCATGTGATTGTAGGATCTTAGAAGAATTAATTGACATTTGATATACACCGTAGGAGTTCTGGTGGCATAGTGCCTAAGGCATTTGACTCCTAACCAGAAGGCTGATGGTTCAAACCCACCAGCCACTCCTTGGAAGGAAGGTTGGGCGATCTACTTCCATAGAGATACCACCTCAGAAACCCAAGGTGGGGTCACTGTGAGTCGGATCTGACTTGATGGCAGTGAGTTTGGTTTTGGTTTTTTGATACACCATGAACAGGAAAGAGCTAAGATCCTAATCTAAAAGAGAAAAGGAGACTTTGACATTTCCTAGACTGCTCTGGATTTCAGCCCTTTCCCACTCCTCCATGACTGAGCAGACTGGAAAGTAGAGGGAACGTTATAGGAAAGACAAGATAAATAAGCTTATTCCTGTAGCCATTGACTTTTGTCCTGGAAGGTACCCTTCAACCTTCTCTCCCGTATGGCTTTTAACACTGACAGCTTCACTAGCTATCTTGGTGCTTGAGTTTCTCCTCTGTTCAGCATCATAGATCAACTGAAAAATAATAATTTTATAAATAGGAAACCTAGAAGGCCAAAACATTACCACCAGTTGGCACTGAAAGTATGATTCCAGAACTTGGATGCCTAAGTAAGGAGTCCAGAATACTCCCCCTAAATATAGTTAATAAAGCCACATTAAAACAAACCAAGGGCCTAATCAAAGGGAGTAAGGAACAGAAAAGTTATTTATTATTGTCAGGGCTTAATGCTGAGTGATTAGGAGCTCTGGTAGTGTAGTGCCTAAGACACTTGACTGCTAACCAGAAGGCTGGTGGTTCAAACCCACCAGTCACTTCTCAGAAGGAAGGTTGGACAATCTACTTCCATAGTGATACCACCTCAGAAACCCAAGGAGGGGTCGCTATGAGTCCGGTCCGACTCAACGGCACATAACAACGATGCTGAGTGATTAGGAAAGTGGTAGGCCTATCAAAGTCACTTCAGGAGTTACATAAATGTCAGTCTGTCTTCCTCTTATTGTTTCCTTTGCCAGATTGAAAGGTATCTGAAGGCTGATGGCTTATTATTTTGTCAGTATGTTTAATCTTTCACAATCATCTTGAATCCATTTTGGAACAAAGACATTATAAACTTTTGTTTTGTTCTGTTTTTTAAATCTTACAAAACTTCTAGTACCACAGTTTGCACATAGAGTGAAGCCCTCTCATGCAGTTGGTTAAGTAAAGTCATTTAAGTTTAAAATTATATGTGGTCAGAAATACCCTTAAAAATCCCTAAAATTGCCAATAAATTATCTTAAATAAAATGTATGGATAATGCTTTGGTGTATATAAAGGAATACATTTGCAAAACATAATTTTATAGTCCAATATACTACTATAATGAACTATTTTAATCATACAGCTTTCAGTAGTATAGTTAATTACACAAATAATTGAATTCACAGAATTTAAATGTGCATATATTTTAACTCTGCTATAGTCAGTATGTTACAAGCATTAAACATGACTGTCTCCCTTTGGTTAGATAGTAGGACAGAGAGTATAGTAATTAAAAGTATAGATTCTACAGCCAGGCTAGCTGGGTTTGAATCTCAGCTCCACTACTTATTAGTTGGATGATCATGGATAAGTTACAACTTTTCTGGTCCTCATTTTCCTCATGTATGTTAGAGAAAGAACAGATTATCTTGGAAGAAGCATAGCCAGAGTAGTCCTTAGAAGCAAGGATGGTGAGACTTCATCTGGCTTACTTTGGTCACGTCAGAAGGCGCCAGTCCCTGGAGAAGGACAGTCATGATTGGTGAAGAGTCAGTGAAAAAGTGGAAGACCCTCAGTGAGACAGAGTGACACAGTGGCTGCGACAGTGGGCTCAAGCACAGCAAAGGTAGTGAGGATGGTGCAGGGCCCGGCAGTGTCTCGCTCTGTGCACGGGGTCAGTATGAGTCGGGATCAGTTCAACAGCACCTAGCAACAGGCCTCACTTTCCTCTTGTGTACACTGGAGGTGATTATTGTACCTATGCATAGAGCTGTGAAGATTAAACTGGTCGATCCATGTAAAGCACTTATAACAGTGGCATGTACCAAGGGTTTAAAGTTCATGTGGTAAACCAGCATATCCTCTGTGATGCAAAATCAAGGAGTTAACACGTAAGTTCACAGTGTGTCTTAAGGTTGTTTCAGGAGACCCTGGGTGGTGCATTTGGTTAATACAGATCAGTTGCTAACCAAAAGGGTGGAGATTTAAGTCCATCAAGAGGTACTTCAGAAGAAAGCCTGGTGATGTACTTCCAAAACCTCAGCCATTGAAACCCTGCAGAGCCCAGTTCTGCTCTGACACATGGGGGGTCGCTGGGAGTCAAAGTCAACTCAGTGGCAATGGTTTTGAAATTATTACAGAATACTTCTTCAGCTCTGCTTTTTTATTTTTTTAAATCTATTTATTTGTTTTACATTTTCACTTTTCTTTCTCACTGTAGAAAATATGTAAAGTACAAAGGAGACGAGGCATATTCCTACTACCAGGTTACTCCTGTTTATATCTTGTCATGCTTCCTTCCAGCCTTTTTTCTGCAACTGCTTTTTTTCCCCCATAGTTAATTTTATGTTTTTTATTCTCATTTTCTCCTTAGTAATAAAGATTATCCTCCATGTCAATAAAATCTGAGGTAAGGAACTAGATGTGCAGTTACTTGGGGAAAGGAACCACTTGTCAGCTTTGAATCTATCTAGCACCTTAGCCTTGCACATCATAGTGAGATTGCTGATTTGAATCAGACAGTTTCTGGCTGTAACTCATAGAGAGCAGTGTGGTTTTTCCTAGTGAGTAAAGTACATCAGTGCACATTATGTTCCTTGGGAATTTGTTCTAATTAAGGTTACCTGCCAAATTTCTGAGACCTTATTCTCAAGAAATTTATAGTCACACTTGCATACAAATAAAAAGATCATTAGGAATTCAATTTAAGGGATTATTCAGTTCCTTTTTTCCCTCCTTGACATTTTAGATTAGGATAAAATAAAATCTAACTCTTAATTGGATTCCACTTTTCCAGCGAGTGAAATTCTTTTTCAATTCTTATAAAAGATTCTACATAAAGATTTTGATTAACCTTAAATTATAAAAAGAACCATGCAGCTTTTAATTAAAATTCTTTCATTTACAGAGTGACTAATTCTAAAAGAAAATATGCTGATTAAATTGTATTTCTTTCTCAGGCTGTCTTGATTGACATGGAGGAAGGCGTAGTGAATGAGATTCTGCAGGGACCGTTGAGAGATGTATTTGATAGCAAACAGCTTATCACTGATATTTCTGGCTCAGGGAATAATTGGTAAGGATATACTGAAAATAAAAATGAAATGTCAAACAGAAAAAGAAAATTTGTCTTCTTTTTAATAGATCCTACAGGCGTGAGAGCAAGGTGTAACTTGACACACATAACTAGGCCTTTCAGCCCATCATCTTTACCTTAAAAATGATTGCTGCACAATAAGCATGGTGTTTCACTGTGCTTCTAAGCCACTTGTATTTATTCTTACTTCCAGTTCCTTTTATTTATTTTTTGTCTTAAGAAAAAGAGGAGTCAGGAAAAATGAATTTTCCAAATTCTTTTTTATAAAGTATTCTTACATAGGACTAACTAGTGGCAATAGTTATATCAGGTATCTCACAGTGGCTGCAACAGTAGGCTCAAGCATAGCTGTGATTGTGTGGATGATGCAGGACTGAGAAGTGTTGTGTTCATAGAATTGTTTGTACATAGAATTGCTATGAGTCAGAACTGCCTCAACAACATCTAACAACATCCAAACCAAAAACCAAACTTGCTGCTGCCAAGTCGGATCCAACTCATAGCAACCCCTCCTTGGATTTCTGAGGCAGTGTCACTATGGAAGTAGATTGCCCAGTCTTCCTTCCAAGGAGTGGCTGGTAGGTTTGAACCGCCAGCCTTCTGGTTAGCAGTCAAATGCCTTAGGCACTATGCCACTAGAGCTCAATAAGAATATATTACATGTATAATTTGTGAATTCTCCCATCGGCTGAATTTAATAAATTTGATAAAGAGGTAAGCCAGACCTGTGTCCCAGGATTCAGAGTCAGCCTGAGGACTGTGTTTGCCCTTAAATATGTTATGGTTTCTTCTCTAGTGAAAGAAAAGTCCAACAGTGATCACTTAAGAAGTTACATTGAAACTGTATTTGCTGGTTTTAAAAAAAAAAAAACTAGTAGTTACTTGTTATTTGCAAATCTAATATTCATTATTTTAACTATTTGCAGCCGATTTCTCAGGCTTAAGATGTGTAGTGCTGAGTAAGCGAGCCTACGTGATCGCCTAGCACTAACACTGCCTCTCCCTTGGCTTCTCTTTAGTTGTGATACAATTTACCGTGTAACTTTATTTTTTAATAATTTATATGTTGTTGAGAATATGCACAGGAGAACACACCAATAATTTCTACATGTACAATTCAGGGACTTTGACTGCAGTCTTTGAGTTGTGCAGCCATGCTCACCCTCCTTTTCTGAATTGTTCCTCCCCCGTTAAGACAAGCTCACTGGCCCCTAAATTTCTTACCTAATCTCTCAAATTGCCATTATCAATTTAACACCATATACAGTTTTTAAAAGAGTACAGTGCTCAAAGTAAACCTTTACCAGTTAAACTAAACTATTGTTTGTTTTCACTACGTAGTTTGTGAGTTACACCTGATTACGTTTTGTGGCAAAAATCTGTCTTACAGTGAGTGCTGCTTGCGAATTTGAGCAGTTAAGAAGGCTTGCTCTGGTAGTGTAGTGCCTAAGGCACTTGACTGCTAACCAGAGGGCTGGCAGTTGAAGCCCACCAGCTACTCCTCGGAAGGAAAGTTGGGCAATATACTTCAGTAGTGATACCGCCTTGGAAACCCAATGAGTGGTTGCTATGAGTCAGGTCCAACTCAATGGCATATAACAACAAGGCTTGCAGAGATATTCCTCATAAATATCAATTTTCTACTGTGCCATTTTTTCCTAATAATACTGTGACCAGTGTTTTTCTCAATTTAAACCAGAGTAGGCTGCTTAAAAAGTTTTTGTTATGTGTGTCTTCCTAATTGACTACATTCTGCTCTTTAGTCTGTAAAACCACTGTAATTCAGAGTTTATTTTAAATGGAGAAGAGATAACTGCTTGTTACTGAAATCTTTTATGTTGTAATTGTACCTTAAGGGAAAAGATAAAGAAGATAAATTTAGAAAACCACCTTTTAATATTCACTGATAGATACTTGAGCATTATTAACATATAATATTTGTTAAATTTACCTTATATAGTTTTGGGATTTTATATGGCTTATTGACAGTGTGTATTTGTGTATGTGTGTATATATATTTAAAAGGTATTTAAGGACCTCTGGTGGCGTAGTGCCTGAGGCATTTGACTACTACCACTCCACAGAAGGAAGACTGGGCAGTTTACTTCTGTAAATATTTACCGCCTTGGAAACGCAAAGGGTTTCAATGGCAGTGAATTTGGTTTGGGAGTTTTAGTCCAATAAAAATGTTTTTTGAGATTTTTTCTGTACCTTTTGTTATGTAGCTCAGAAATTATAAAATCAACGAATAATAAATGCAAGATTTTTTAAAAATCTTTATTCTTCTTTTCAGGGCTGTAGGTCACAAAGTTTTTGGCAGTCTTTACCAAGAACAAATTTTGGAAAAACTCAGAAAATCTGCAGAGCAGTGTGATTGTTTACAGTGTTTCTTTATAATACATTCTATGGGAGGAGGTAAAGTTACTCACTTACTTACCTGTAACAGTGTTAAAGTGCAAATGGGAATTCATTTTACAAGCCTAAGTTTTGTTTTCAGACCTCTGCTTGACAAAAATAAAACTATTATAAGTGTATGTGTTTATGTATATATGTATCTGTATAACAGCTTTTTACTTTAAAATTGCTTAACATCAAGTCAAGGCTGAATACTGTCCTCGTTGAATTTTTTACTCTTTAATCAGATCTTTTGGTTTTGTGTGTGTGTATGTGTGTGTGTATAACTTAAATGTGAAAAAGAATGAAATATAGAAAGCCTGTCCCACCTCATGGTCAGAGCCAGAGATGGAATTTACCCATGTTGTAAAGAACTCTGGCGATGTAGAGATTAAAGTACTTAGCTGCTAACTGAGAGGTGGTTAGTTTGAACCCACCAGCCACACCACAGGAGAAAGATGTGACAGTCTGTTTACATAAAGATTTACAACCTGTAACACTTAGGAGAGTTCTGCTGTGTCCTGTGTGGTTGCTGAGAGTCAGAATCAGCTCAAAGGTAACACGTTTTTTTTGTACCCACGATGTCTTCATTTCCTTATCTGAAATTAGATTAACAATATATACCATCATAGGAACAAATTAATAATTACAACTTTAACATATGTTTCTAAAACTACAATATAAAATTAAACTTCCTAAACAATTGCCTCACAATTGCATTCTGAACCATTTATGGTGTTTTCTCTGACACTTTTATCCTCAGGAACGGGATCTGGACTTGGCACATTTCTTTTAAAGGTGCTTGAGGATGAATTCCCAGAAGTATACAGATTTGTGACTTCAGTTTATCCTTCTGGTGAGGATGATGTCATAACATCACCTTATAATAGCATCTTGGCAATGAAGGAACTCAATGAGCATGCAGACTGTGTGTTGCCCATTGACAATCAAGTAAGAAATGACATTGTGATTTACAGGCAACTTTGATGTACATTTAATTATGTGATATGCTTAAGTGTGTATATGAAGCATTCTCTCCTCTTTACTATATTCAGCCTTCCCATTTTAGAGAAAAAATAAGTTTAAATTGTTTTTCTTTCTCTTCTTTCCTTCCTATTAGAATATCATCTATGTCTACTCGTCTTAATAGTTTCTCTCCCAATATTTTTCCCTCCAAAGTCTTTATTTGACATCATTAGCAAAATTAATGTCATGGTGAATTCTGAAAAGTTGGGTAAAACTGTGAAACCAAAGAGTCTGGTTACTTCCAGTGCTGGAGCTTTAAAAAAGCGACATGAGAAGCCCTTTGATGCAATGAACAACATTGTGGCAAATTTACTGCTCAGCCTCACAAGGTAATCAGTCCTATGAATAGCATACCTAAAGGCAGTTTATAAACTTTACTGTGCTTTTGACTATGTTTTGCATGCTTGGCTAATAGCATTTTTTAATTATTCTAAGTTTTAGGTGTGCATCTTTTTGGGGTTTTTTGGTTTTTTTTTTTAGATATTGGAGTGGTAGATCAGACATAGAAATTTTTTAAAAAGCAATATTACCCAAAATGTATTCCATAGAATATTAATAAGCATCAGATGAGAAAAGATTTTGTGGTAGATGAGTTTGAGAAATACTTGATTAGGTAAAATTAAACTTTTTTTTTTTTGGATTTGTTGTTGTTAAGTGCCGTCGAGTCGTTTCTGACTCATAGCGACCCCATGCACAGCAGAACGAAACACTGCCCA
>NW_006921886.1:60739-68911 GCF_000298275.1 Orycteropus afer afer | reverse complement strand
TTTTTTGGTATTTTCACGCAAATTCTTCTGCTAGTTGGGGTTTAGTCCAAATCCTTTCCTTCAAGGCTCAGGGGTCCAAGATTATCTTCTGTGTCTGTATTTATTGGTTTCCCTTTTCTTTGTTGAAGAGGGTCTGTGCAATCCTTCTGCCTAGTCCTCCATCTTGCCCCGCCTCCCTAAATAAGGTATTTTTATCAACTATAATAGTACATTGGTTACATTTCAGATAATCCAAAAATAAGTATTGCTATAGTATTGTAAAGGAGCACTGGTGGTACAGTGGTTAAGTGTTGGAATTCACCAGCTGCTGCACAGGAGAAAAATATGGCAGTCTTCTTCTGTAAAGATTTACAGCCGTGGAGATTCTATGAAGAGTTCTCCTCTGTGCTATAGGGTTGCTATGAGTCAAAATTGACTTGACAGCAATGGTTTTGGTTTTTGGCGGGTTTGTTGTTGTTGTTATGTGCTGTCGAGCCACTCCAAGGGAGAAGAAACCTGGCAATCTGCTCCCATAGAGACTGCACCCTAAAAAACCCTATGGGGTAGTTCTACTCTGACTTACAGGGTCACTGTGAGTCAGAATTGATTTGACAGCACACAGAAACAACAATATAGTTACATGTTTATATATTTTAAATATCTCCATACATGATTGTTCATGATACTGAGTTTCACTAATACAGCCCCTGCCAAAAAAAATCCATGTATTCTGCACTAAAGAACAGTGTACAAAAAAGGATTTGAGAAAATGCCTGCTGAATAAATCAAGCTATATCCAAAGTGTATCATTTTAAAATTATAATCTTTCTTATTGTTTTAATGTTAATTTTTTAGCTCTGCAAGGTTTGAAGGATCTCTTAATATGGACCTTAATGAAATCAGCATGAATTTAGTTCCTTTTCCCCAACTTCATTATCTTGTGTCAAGCCTCACGCCGCTGTATACACTGGCAGATGTTAATGTTCCCCCTCGAAGGTAAGGTATAGTCGCTGTGTTCCAATTTCTGTAGAACATGAATTACTTAAAAAAAAAAATTTGAGAGGAAAAAAGTTTATGATAACTCTAGTTACTTCTTCATACATCTTATTTTTATACATTTAATTTATGAGAGGGGAATAAAAAATGTAGTTGATGACAGCTATTTTTGCATTAGATGAACACTATTCCAAATAAGAAATCACTGTTTAAAAATGCCAGTATTAAACTATTTGTAGGTAAATCTAGTGATTAAGTTTTTTGGCTTATGAAATTTAATAGATGTAATTTTTAGTGAAAAAAATTAAGGTCTTTGAAGTCAGACTGACTTGAGTCTGAATCAGTTCTGTTACTTACTAGCTACTGGGCCTTGGACAGGTCACTGAAAGCTCTCACCTTTATATTCTCATTTCTAAAAATGGTATTCAGAGTACCTGCCTCACATGCTTATTTTGTAAATTAAATAATATGTTTTAAAACTCTTAGCACAGCCCCAGCACCATAGATGACTTTTAGGCACTCCTCTCTATTGTACCTAAACCACAAAAAAAACACTCAGTGCCGTCAAGTCAGATCTGATTCATAGCAACCACTCCTTAGGTATCCGAGGTAGTATCACTACGGAAGTAGATTGCCCAGTCTTCCTTCCGAGGAGTGTCTGGTGGGTTTGAACTGCCAGCCTTCTGGTTAGTAGTCAAATGCGGCACCAGAGCTCCTCATCTATACTAGAAGGGATGAAAACTACCTAATCATAGTGTTTTGGCTGAACAATAGCTTGCACAGTGAATGGAATATGTAATCATTGATTAAATGTTCATATGGACACTTTTATTCTTGACCAAATAGGACATTTTTTTAAATTATGCTACTAAAAGGCATAGTTTCAAAATTGTTTTAATTTCTTGTAAGTAGTTTCCAAACAAGTGAGAATTGTTTTGACTTTGGATTATGTTAATTTATGTACCTAATCCATTTTTAGCAAAAGAAAATAAGCTCAGAAGAGAGTGTGTGTTTCTTGAAATTACATTTCTAATGTAAATAAAGATAAGTATTCCAGTAATTATAAATAGTTCCTCATTTTTATAATTTATGAGATGAGGAGAAAAATCAAAAGTGGGTTTGCCTACTTGTTATATTGTAGTCCTTGACCTTTTCTGGGTGTCCTCCTCTGATGAAACATCGGTACGTCAACTCCATAAAAATGCCCCAAAGCACATCCACTCCAAACTTTGAACACAGTAATGGGATGCTTGAATTCTCCAAAGTCCATCTGTCCCCTAAGGAGTCCTCTATCCCTTTTACTTTTAGATAATTGGGATATAATGTACGCTCTATTAATAAAAAAAGAAAGAAACTCACTGCTGTCATTTCTGACTCACAGCGACCCCTCCTTGGGTTTCCAAGGTGGTATCTCTACAGAGGTAGGTAGATTGCCCAATCTTCCTTCCGAGGTGAGGCTGGGGGGTTTGAACCACCAGCCTTCTGGTTAGCAATCAAACGCCTTAGGCACTATGCCACCAGAGCTCCTGTGTGAAGTCTATCAGGGCAGGCCTGCAGGACCCCTTGCACTTAGAATAGAACCTAGCACACAGTAGCTAGCCATTTAGTAAGCAACTGTTGAGTGAAAAGGCAGCATAGTTTACACACCTCTCTCCAGACATTCTGCAAATTCAGCTCACATACCTCTGCCTAGAATTATTAAAGGCAGGCATAGGTCAGTTTGTTTATACTGAGTTAAACAGAATTTAAAAACCAGAATATGGCCATATTAAGGATCTAGCAGCTATGTATTATTAGATACAAATTTTTTTAGTCACGTTTACCTTCCTGCCTTTAACTGAAGGATAAAATAGAATCTTAACAAGACTCCCTCTGCAGGAGTACTATGCAGAGTTTTATCTATTATAAGAGAACCAAACGTTATTGTTCCATAGCTTCCTACTAATGGCTATGATGTAATGTATGTTATAGAGACAAAGTAACCTTAATAGCATAGGCTTTTAATTAGTTTTGGTAGTTCTGGTATAAAGTAGATGAGCATACTGAATTAAATAATGATAAGTTTCTGAAATCTGCGTACTACATACTACATAGAGCTCATTAATGCCGAAGTTAGGATTTTGTAGTTACCAGAAATCACCAACGTATTGCAGAAGCATTTCCACCCCCCACCCCAAAAGTAAAAGGATAGACACGGCATGATTTCTTCTCATGCTTGTCATCAGGATTACTTTGAAAAAATGATAGGTGAGTTTGGGTATATATTTGTGTGTAGTTTATTTGTGTATAGATGATTGTCATTTTATTTTATAGTTATATAAAAACTATTATGTTGTTTAAATAAGACTTTCATTTCTCTAGGTTGGATCAGATGTTTTCAGATGCTTTTAGCAAAGATTACCAGCTAATTCGAGCTGACCCCAAACATAGTCTCTACCTCGCATGTGCCTTAATGGTTAGAGGAAATGTACAGATTTCGGATCTTCGCAGAAATATTGAAAGGTTTAGTTTTCTGTTTTTCAAGATAATTCATTATGTGCACTATTTGGGACAGTGTAACAGAGTAGTTAAAACTGTCTGTCTTCAGATTCTAACAATGTCACTAAAGTGTGACCTTGAGAAAGTTAGCCTCTGGCTTATTTTCCTCAAATATATAGATAATAGTACAAAGTCGTTGTTTATGGATATTAAATGATATTTGGGAAGTCTTAATTTCTGAATTTGTTCAAAGTTTTAGCTAACTTTGTTACTTGAGCTGATTTTTGTTATTACCTGTATTATTCCAACTAGTACTACTGTTACTAAACCAAAAACCACTTTCACTGCCATTGAGTTGATTCTGACTCATAGAGACCCCCATTAGGTTTCTGAGGTGGTAAATCTTTATGGAAGTAGATTTTCCAACCGTCCTTCCGAGGAGTGGCTGGTGGGTTTGAACCGCCAGCCTTCTGGTTAGCAGTCAAATGCCTTAGGCACTATGCCACCAGAGTTACTATACCTTCTAAATTTACGATTTGTGTCTATTGAATTGCAAAATAAGGAAACTTATAGTAAGTTCATTTTTTTTTTAATCTCCAGATTTATGTTAAAGAATGTGTTTCTAACTTTTTGAATCAACATCACAGCCATTTTAATGTCTTCCTACTAAATATTCCTTAGCTCACTGTGAGACTGTTAACCTGAACTAATTTTGATGCTGCTGATAGTAAGAAATATAAAGAATAGTAAGAAATAGGGAGTTCTGGTAGAGTAGTGAGTAAGGCATTTGGCTGCTAACCAGAAGGTTAGCGGTTCAAACCTTCCAGTTGGTCTGTAGGAAAAAGATGAAGCAATCTACCTCCGTAAAGATTTATAGCCTTGGAAACCCAGTGGAGGTTGCTATGAGTAGGAATCGACTTGATGTCAGGGGTTCTTTTGGTTTTGTTTTTAATAGTAAGAAATAGATCATATACATTATAAATTAAGCACTTAGAATTATATCATCAGTAATGTCCTAGTTTAACTAATATGGACAGACATTTTTAGTACCCTAATTCTTACCTTTGAATTTTCCTGTCTTAGATTAAAACCTTCTCTACAGTTTGTCTCCTGGAATCAAGAAGGCTGGAAGACCAGCCTGTGTTCAGTACCTCCTGTGGGCCATTCTCATTCATTATTAGCTTTAGCAAATAACACATGCGTGAAACCTACCTTTATGGAACTGAGAGAGCGATTCAGGAGGCTGTACAAGAAAAAGGTAATTATCAGTTCGCCTTTGTAACTATGTGTGTTTATTTTGGCTAGTTAAGATGTGTTCATCTTACAGGATTGCTATGTGTATTAAGTTTCCTAAAACGGTAAACTTTACCCAATGTTTTATTTATAGGCTCACCTTCATCACTATCTACAAGTCGAAGGAATGGAGGAAAGCTGTTTTACTGAAGCTGTGTCATCTTTATCAGCACTCATACAAGAATATAACCAGCTGGATGCCACAAAAAGCATGCCTGTAGAAGATTTACCTAGACTAAGAGTAGCTGTGTAGGGGGGAAAAATGCAGCTTTCATTTTTAAATAATTTCACAGTTTTTAGTTACTTTACCTTTCTGGTTCAGAATTTTTGTGATTGAGAACGCCCGGTTTGTGTTTCTCATATCACCAGGAAGGTTTTTTGTTGTTCTTGTTACTTTTTCCGAAAGTTCCTATTTAATCACAGTTTGTAGTTGATGAAACCACTGGTGAAATTAGTGAAGTCCTAGTATCTTAACTTTAAGCACTTTCAGAAAAATACGAGGTAAGAGTATTTCAGAAAACTACTCATCTAAAATTGAGAAGAAGAGAGTTCTTCAACATTTTACTTTATTAACAGTCTCCTAGTAAGGCATATATACAGTGATAATCATGTCTTTAATAAAAGTCTTGTACAGATATATTTTTGTATTTATTTACGATTTATATTTTGATCTTAAGTTTGAATTCTCTTGATTTCTATATAATATTCACTTAACTTCTCAGGGGTAGGTTTTGTTGTAACTATGAAGGAGGTTTTATTTTTGGTTGTGACTTGTTTGCACTAAAAAGAATCACAATGTTTGTCTTTATTTTTACATATTTTTTATTAAATTATTTAAAAATATAATTGCTTTTCTTATCAAACCACTTGATTGTATAATAATAAATGTCCATAATTTTCAGCATTGCTACTTGTTATCATTATTTTGCATGTCACCATTTATACAAGTGAACAGAACATTACTAAGCTTTACATATTCTTCCATCCTTGGCAGTTAGTAGCTATAATTGTGAAATTGTTCCAGTTACTATAACCTTCAGTTTTATCTTTAACAGAGCTTATTTTAAATCATAACTTATTTAAAATTCATAGATTGATTTATCATTTAATGAACTACTTTTTAGGTACAATTTATTTTCAAGCCTAAACAATCTTCTGTTTTTCCTTTAATGTTCTGTTTTTGAAGTTTATTACCTTTGCAAAGTAATGATATTGTTCTTAGTTTCTACTAAGGAAATTTTTGTTTTGTTTTGTTTTTCAGTGTTTGGTGTAAAACCATAGATGACAGTTGTTAACAGTGGCCAGGGAACTTTCACTTCCTCTTTATGTACATATTTTATGTAGATAAGGCAATGGAAATTATGAATATATTTACATTTTAATCTTTTTCTCTTCAAGAATTAATCCAGAATCTTGCTCACCCTGTAATGATTAGGAGTCTATATCTGATGGGAGCGTAGACTACAATGTCAAAGTACCAGTGAAGTTTTAAAAATTTGATGTGCTTTTTACACATGTTAAACATAGAAAAGCAGATTCCATAGTTTGTATAGAATAAGATGTCTTCTTATAAATTATAATTTTTCTAATGTATGTAGACTTCATAATTGAAATCAAATATCTTTCTAGTTATATAATTATAGGACATACTTTAGAAATAAATGTTCAATTTAAATTTTAATTTCATATATATTTTTAAGAGAACCTTTTAAAAATCAGTTCTAATGCCTTAAATGCAGTGATCTTAGAATAGCTAGGCATTCTTACTCCTTAGGGTATTCTATTTTTTAACCAATAAAATTGATTTCCCACCCGTATATAACCACACAGATTCTTTGGTGTGATGACATGATTCCCTAACCCTACTTTTCCACTGTGTGCTTAATTTTAGAGAATCTTGAGCTCAGAAAATATATCTCCTGGATCTCTACAATTTCTCTGACATACGCAGGATGTAATCCACAGCATCTTCCATCTAAAAGACCCTTCATTTGGGCAATCAAATTGAATGGTAATCATTTTAGACTTATTAGGGATGCAGCATCTTTTATCCAAGCATATTCCACAGAAGGTGGGTTTATAGCTCTGGGTGCTTGAGCATCCAGAAAGGACAAAGTTTTCCGCTTTGGAGAGTTGGAAAGTAGGTTGGCATGTTTTTCCTTTGGGAATCTAAAATGACACAAAAAATTAAGAAGTCAATCTTAAAATTTGATTTTAAGAGTTCAGAAAGTGACATTATAGAACATTCTCACACACACAACTATAATTATTTCAAGTATGTTAATAATAGTTGCCACTTAGTGACTTCCAGCACTCTCTCCCTTTTCTACTGTTAAAATTCCTTCTTAGCACCAGTCCGTCCTCCCTCTTCTTGCTCCATCATATTGCAGGGCCCTCTCCTCTACTGTTTTTGCTATCTCCTGTTTTCGTAAGTCCACAATAGGTAGAAGTTAATCCAGGGACGATGTCCTATTAAATGTTTTCATTCCTAAGACTTAGCAAATTCCCTAATACATCTCACACATTTTTGGGTAGGTGGGTATGTAAATAATACTGTAATCTCTTAAATTTGAATTGTCATTGTCATTGTGATAGGGAAGGAACTTGGGAATGAGAGAGATCTTCTATTTAGACAATCATATGGCCTATTTCTAGATACAGCATCAACTCTAATTACACCCAGCAATCTTAGAGTGAATATTTCATCATAGTCCTTTGGCAAGGTTACTATCTAAACAAGGAGCATTTTGGAAATGGTGTAGTCCCCTTCCAAGTTAGTGATAGATAACTGAGATCAGTACTTCTTTATTCTAATGTTCCTTATGTACTGTTTTATTAATTATGCTATAACAAGCAAAATATCTTAACTCATTGCTTTGATCCCATTATATAAAATTAATACAGAAAAAAATTAAGTCTGGAAAGGATCTAAAAGAAGAGTATGCAGCGTGGGTCACCACAACAAACCACCCTGATCAAGATGCCCATTTCTAAACTGTTAATGTCTGGAATCAGGAGGTTAACATCACTTCTCTGCTTGGTAAAATTTTTCCCACCAAATATGAGTAGGAATCAACTCAATGGCACATAAGGACAAAGAGATTAATACCTGCTTTCCCCTAAACTTTGACTTTAAGGCTTTTAATGAATTGTTCTGTTTTCATAACATAAACTATACCATCCTCTCCTCCAAAACATGTACACACACATTTTCAGAGTCTCTTAATACTGAATTCTAATTAAACTTTACCTTTACTATCTTTGATATATTACTGTCACAAGGCCGAATATAACACAGTCTTTCCTCTTTTCTCATTTCACAGTTGCTATTTTCGTTGGTTACCCTGTTAGATATTCCCATCCCACATGTTCTGGAACAAGGTGTCCACTTTGTTGCCTGCACAAGACATTTTCTTTTCCAAATAA
>NW_006921886.1:47641-60429 GCF_000298275.1 Orycteropus afer afer | reverse complement strand
CCATATTTGCTTTCATTAACAACTCAGTATTGTATTTACAAAGGGGTTCATATTTGTTGTTTGTACTGCCCATGTAACTCTCTCTGTCTTTCTCAATAGGTAATTTTTAATCATTTTTAAAGTAATAGTTAACAGTCGTATATTTTTACATTACATAACTCAGACTAAGATTGTGGTCTTAGTCATCATTCTAACTCCCTTTTTTCTCCTCTCCAAATCAACTTTCAACCAATTTTCACAGTCCATTTTCTTAAGAAATAAAAATACTTTATATTTTAAAAACTGAATAGATTAACCCATTTGCTTCTTTACACTTAGCCCATCCTCTGAGTACTAAACCTAAGCTTATGCTCTGATTGTTGTGTTGTTGTTGTTATGTGCCGTCGAGTCGGACTCGACTCATAGGGACCCCTCCTTGGGTTTCCGAGGCAGTATCACTATGGAAGTAGATTGCCCCATCTTCCTTCTGAGTATGCTCTGATTAGTATCTGTTAATATCTGCCTTTTTTCTGATCCTCACCTCACTCTTGATATTATTTCCAGCGAACATTGAAATAGATGTTAGTAGGGAATGCAAGATATTAATTAGAATGATATGGTCTTAGTGTTAAATTTCATGTGTTAAAATCTGTCATGATGAAAATGAAAATTATATTTGGGAAATAGACTATCATCTCATTGAGACTAGTTATGTTTCCTTCACTTGTTTTAATCTAGTCTTTTAAAAAATTATCTAAAGAATGAAGTAAAATTACACTGGGTTAAACTATCTGAATAAATTATATACTAAGTCACTGTAATTGTGTAATCTGCTTCATTCATTCAGCTTAATTGTCACATTCCCTCTAGTATCAGGCCCACACTATTCCTTCTGTTGGCTGTTTCATAGCAGTTATGGAAAGAGATGGGGATGAATGGGTGGTTGGATCTGTGGAGAGGTAGTGGAGTAGATAGGTGAGTAGATAACCAGAGCCCCTCCACTGCCTGCTGCTTAGGAAAAACAGAGGAGGTACAGGGGTAAACAATAAGAACATAAAGAGGGCGTAATCCATTTCTATATAAAACCTTTGGGAGCTCCTTGTGCTACTCATGAATGACTCAGGCCCATAGTTCATTATATGTAACCTGCATATTGTTTTACTGTTTCACAGCATTTCCTAAGGTTACTGTGCATGGTAAAATCGATGCCTTGGGAATAAGTTTGTGATTTAGGTCTGCAGTTGAACATAGTAAAACTTTGGATACATTATTTCAAAATCTTCACTTTATACTCTGAAAAGACCTCCCAAAATGAAAAATGCCTTCTTGAAAAGAAGTATTAGTCATTTTGAATTTTGCATTATCTTTGAATAAAAT
This sequence comes from Orycteropus afer afer, assembly GCF_000298275.1. Lineage (NCBI taxonomy): Eukaryota > Metazoa > Chordata > Mammalia > Tubulidentata > Orycteropodidae > Orycteropus > Orycteropus afer. Next base: position 59,073 of record NW_006921886.1, on the reverse strand, counting down.
GACACTACTTTCAGTTTTACAGTAGTAAGATCTTGAAATTACACACAGAACTGAAGGAGAGGAAGCAGAAACATGAAGATACCTTGAAGGTAGACAGCAGTTTAAAGACCTCAATGCAGGAAGCATGTTAAAAGCCTGACAGGCATCTGCAAAAATAAAGGTAGGTTAGATTTTAGCAGTATGAGTAACCCCACTTAAAGTTAAGCCAAGAATTGCAATTTGGGGATTTGTATAACATTCATTAAAAAGCAAGAAAATTAGAGATTTTAAGAAAGTAAAAGCTTAGTGTTTTGTGAGCTTTAAGAAAGCATGGGGCATTATGTCATTGCGTGCTTCAAACTACCAGCAAAAAGTGGATTCCACCCATAGATCATGTGCAGTTAGCTAACATATAAACTACTGTCTCAAACATATAAAGTGTGTGTTTTTGTACTTGTGGTTAATTTTAAAAGCCAAACTCCTGCTTGGCCCCATAAATACCCACATTTCAGCAGAGGAGAGATGTTAGAGAAACTGATGTATACTTCCTTTGAAACATAGCTAGACCTAAATATCTTACTAAATATCTCAAATACTGAGAGCACTTTGGAAGATTTTCTTACTTTTTATACCAAAGCACTAACGACTATGAATGACCATCTGATGCCTCCCTCAAACCAGGCTCCAGGTGAATCCACTGAAACTGCTCTAATTCTACAAATGAGACCAACTTGAACTTGATCCAAGGTCTTGTGAAAAACTGCTGCTCTAAGGTAGACTCTCACCAGGGAAGCTTGTGCATGGGTTCTAAGGAGAAACTTACATTGAGTCACTTAGATCCAATGCAGAAAAACAATTGTTCCTGTACACTTTGGTAAAAGAATGATTTGGCTTAAAATTTGAGAGATTTTAGAGCATTACTCATGGCTGTCAAGTCGGATCTGACTCATAGTGACCCCTCCTTGGGTTTCCGAGGCAGTATCTCTATGGAAGTAGATTGCCCCATCGTCCTTCCAAGAAGTGGCTGGTGGGTTTGAACCACCAGCCTTCTAGTTAGCAGTCAAATGCGTTAGGTACTATGCCATCAGAGCTCTCAGTTAGCGCGTTAACAGTGTCATATTAGCTGAATAAGTACATTAAATACAAATTCACCACACCTTAGTAAATTTTTCCAAGTTAACTGACATAGTCTGTGAGGATCTTTTTTTTTCACAGGTATATTATCTAAAGGAGCTCTGGCAGCATAGTGCCTAAGACACTTGACTGCTAACCAGAAGGCTGGCGGTTCAAACCCACCAGCCACTCCTCAGAAGGAAGATAGGGCAATCTACTTCCATAGTGATACTGCCTCGGAAACCCACGGAGGGGTCACTATGAGTTGGGTCCGACTCGATGGCACATAACAACAACAATTATCTAAAACTCATTTCTCTGAGTATAATTGCCTTTATTAAATTTTCAATAAGTGAACTTAGGGTATTTTTAGCATATACATATATTTTGTATTTCCATGGCACCTTTGATTCATTAAGTTCTAAACTTCAGGAAAAAGCCATTCATGGTTTCTGGATGAAGAAACAGAGATGGGAGTCAGAACCAGACATCAGCATTACCCTTTTGATTCCTTCCTCATTTGTGCTTAATTTGCTGGCATTTTTGAAGCTTCTGTCCCAAAAATACTCTGACATTTAAATACGCTGCCAATTTAGAGCAGACCTGATTTCAAAGCTGATGAATATATTTAAGCTAACTGTACACACCCAGGTGTTAAGGATGAATAATAATCTCACTTCATTTCTCAAACTACACACATACACCTGGGAGACCTACTCTAAAAATGTATTTGTGTGTGTATGTGTGATTATGTGGAGAGACACAGATTAGTGATTGCTGAGCTTCATTTTCAGAGTGAATGAAATGATAATTTTATATCAGTAAGTTTTCTATTTTTAGAAACAATGTAAGTGGCATTCCTCAAATAACTATTAATCTGTAACCTTCAATTTCTGTTTATATATGGAAAAGTTACCTTTGAATATTTAGGGAATTGTGTGGGTCAAGCATTTACCTATAATGTAACAATACAAATAAAATTGATTCAAAGTACAAGTAAATAATAGCCAGTTTTCCTGAGAAGAGGTTGATTGGGAATAAGCAGAGGTATTGAAATTCAGAAATTTCCTGTCCTACTAGAACTTTTCAAAACTGGAATATTGTACCAGAAAAATCTAAAATATCAAGAACTTTCCAATTCAGATACTTAAAATATACTTAATTGAGGCAAAGACTAAGATAGCATACTTAAACTAAATCTCACTTCCCATCAGTCAGTAAGTACTAACTATATATAATATGAAAGGAACATGAAAGAAAACCACTAAAAGCCTTATATGAAAACATGACTACTCCTTCAAGTACCTGACATAGTTTTATAGCTTGTTGAGAGCTCCTCTTGTAATGGTCCAAGATGACAATTTAATTGACCAGCCTTCTTTTCACCTTTAGCCCCAGAGCAGTGTTTGTGAGCCAGCTTTGGTATGAACAGAGGTGTGCATCCAATTACCCCACTCACACAGAGGCAGCTGAACAAGGGACTGGGCTGAAATACTTGGCCATTGTGATAATGTACCTTGTTGAGCTCACATCCAACAGCTACAAGATCTGAAAAGAGAAAAAAGCTAAATTGCTAAAACAACCGTATTTTGTGTTAGTCTAGATCTCTTCTTGTAGATCACAGAGGCAATAGCTGTCTCCTTTATGAAGTGTTTGTTGTTAGGTACCATTGAGTCAGTTCCAGCACGTAGTGCCCCTGTGTTCCACAGAAAGAAACACTACCTGGTCCTGCACAGCCTCACAATTTTTGCTATGTTTGAGAACATTATTACAGCCACTGTGTCAATCCATCTCATTGAGGGTCTTTTTTTTCTTTTTTCACTGACCCTCTGCTTTACCAAGCAGTTTTTAATGTTAACATAATGAAAAAAGCAATCACATCCCAGTATTTTGAAAGGTTTTTCTTTGTGGACTCTCTAAAAGGATTTTAAGTACCTCCTTTTATGTTGAGGTATAATCCATACTGAAAGTTGTATTCTTTGATCTTCATCAGTAAATGCTTCAAGTCCTTTTCACTTTCAGCGAGCAAGGTAGTATCCTGTTGTGTATTATGAGGTACAGTGCTTGATTTCCTAGGCTCTATTTGAAGCCTCGAATCTACAGAATACCTATGTTGTTGTTGTTATGTGTCGTCAAGTCCTACCCGACTCGTAGCGACCCCTCCTTGGGTTTCTGAGGCAGTATCACTACGGAAGTAGATTGCCCCATCTTCCTTCCGAGGAGTGGCTGGTGGATTTGAACCGCCAGCCTTCTGGTTAGCAGTCAAGTGCCTTAGCCACTATGCTACCAGAGCTCCCCAGAATAATAGAAATGTAAAAACGAGGCATTTTTCAGTATATTTCAGGCTATAAATCTTAAACAGAGATCACTTTCAGAATTTAAACCAAGAAAAGACTCTGTTCTGGAGTAAAGGGAATTAAAAATCAGCATGAGTATAGCAATGCAACAGTGATTGTAAATCTGAGAGATGGATTGATAACTGGTGAGACCTGAGGTTTCCCCAGAAGTTCACTAATAAGCTAGAATATACTCTCAGGAAATCAAGAGGAGGAAATGACTGAAGAAACCATAGTTTATTAAACTATAGTACTACAAGGTATCTATTTTTTTTTAAGTGAATTAGAGAAAATTTATTTTTCACTTCCTCTGAGGGGTGTGCTTGACCTTCTGGTCAGGATTTCTGAAAATGTGGTCTATGGTCCTCTTGGAGGTACTTAAAATCCTTTTAGAGAGTCTACAAAGAAAAACTTTTCAAAATACTGGGATGTGATTGCCTTTTTCACCATGTTAACATTAAAAACTGCTATGCCCTGTGTTCTGGTTACATAGTACCACTCTGACAAGAATATACCACAAATGGGATGGCTCGAACAAACAGGAGTTTATTCTCTTACAGTTCAGGAGGCTAGAAGTCTGAGTTCATAGTGCCAGGCTCTAGGGCCTGGGTGAAAATCCCAACCTTGGGCTTTAGCTCTGCCTCCTGCTCCCAGCCCACTGAAGCTGGAGGCTTTTCTTCACTCAGCTGCTGGATGCTGAGGCTGACAAGCCCAAGGTTGACAAGTATAAAGGCACAATCCTGATGTCACCAAACCACATGGGAGGCCATTAATTCAAGTCTCTTGAAAGTCCCAAAGTTAGCAGAGCATGGTAGGCTGCTGAACAACAACACAGCATCATGCAGGGTTCAAGCGTGCCTTAGGCTAGAGATCATTCCCAAAGCTGTTTCTTATAAACAGGAAGCAGACGACATCCCTAAGGCAGCTACTCAGCTGCTCACAGTAGGTTCCACCATGGAGTTGATTGCCAGTCTCATCATGGGGAATACTACATTCAGCTGCCCAGCCACTCAACCAGGCCTAGCCAAGTTGACATAAAAACAATCACCACACCCTGCAATGCCTTAGCATGAATCAAGGTAGTGGTTTCATATTGTACAGGTAGTCATTATATTCTTCATAGCTAGTCAAAATCATTTTTTTAAAAAAAAAGTCAGTTTTGATGAAGAATGTCCTTGATGCAGTTTTATTATATCTCAATCATTGACTGCACACACCTTTTTTGTATTTTGTGTGACAAAATGGCAAGTATTCAAAGAGCATTTCTGTATGGCAAAGTACAACAGTTGTCCTAAGGAAAAACACTTGTGCTATTGTTCAGGGTGCAAGCTGAACTAGCTAATTTTTAGTGGAATTTTACTTGAAGAAATTCAGATTCAGACATTTTACAGACATTTTCTTGGAAAGCTTGTCATTTTGTGGGGGAGAAAAAGTGACAGTATTTGTTGCCAAGGATAGAATTCGAGCTTTCAAGCAAAAATTGAATTTTAGAAGACTTGAATCTACCACTGAGGTCCTGACAGCTTCCTAATATGTAGACTTTTCTGATGAGATTGGTGACTGTATTAATGTGATTTTTTAATAGTACATAATTAAGTGTGTCAACATTTGGAAGATCAATGTAACTTAGTAAACCAATATTTTCCAAATTTCCAATGCATGGAATTACAAAATTATGCAGCATAAAAGCCCAATCCAAGCAGGTGAGGGACAGACCAATGGATTTTAATGTCAGTGCATTCAAAGAATTCAGTGATGAGGTTTCAAATTCCACATTGCAACTAACTTTTGAGAAGCTATCACTTATCAGGCTTTAGTATAATATTAAATTAGAATATTCAAAATTATCTGGAAAGCTTATTCAAATACTCCTTCCTTTTTCAATTATATATCTGAGGGAGGCCATATTTTCTTCATATATTTCAACCAAAACAACATCACAACAGATTGAAAGCAGAATCAGAGATGAAAATCTAGCTGTCTTCTATTAAGCTAAACTTTGGAGAGGTTTGCAAAAATGTGAATCAATACCAATCTTTTCACTAAACTTCTCTTTTGGGGGGATATGTGAGTTTTCCATTAAAGTGTTATTTCTGTTAATATGCACTGGGTTTATTGTTATTTTTAAATGAGTTAATAAACATTTTAAATTTATAATCCATTGACTATTAATAGATACAATCCACATAAGGAAAAGCTCTTGGGGTCTTTAAGAATTTCTAGTACTCTAAATGGGTCCTGAGACCAAACATCTGAAAAAGCGTTGTTCCAGATCAAGGATGAGCAAACTGTGTGAGCCAGGTCTCAGCCTTTGCAGTCTACGCTGTCTCCGTCTCAACTACTGGATGTGGTCATAGTACAACATCTATAGGCTGTATGCAAATGAATGAGTGTGGCTGTATGCCAATAAAACATTCTTTATAAAAGTAGGCTATGGCCCAAATTTGGCCCTGAGGTTTCTGTGATCCCAGTTATAGATTATTTCCAGCCTCTATATTCTGTTAAAATATTGTATGTGAAATTACTTATGGAAAGATCTGTCTTACATAATCAACTTTAACACTGTGAGGGCAGGGCCTATATTTAACACTGTGGGCAGGGCCTATATTTAACTCTGTGAGGGCAGGGCCTGTATCTCCTTTTTTTCCTCTTATATCTCAAGCACCTAGACACAGTAATGGACGTTCAATACCTGTTTAAGTTAATGAAGTAACTTGCCTGGCACTGTTTGGGAGAAAGGGTGTCTTGAATGCCAGAATCCTTGATAGATCATGGCTTCCTCATGTTGTTATGTGCCGTGGAGTCGGACCCAACTCATAGTGACCCTTCCTTGTTTCTGAGGCGATATCACCACGGAAGTAGATTGCCCAACCTTCCTTCTGAGGAGTGGCTGGTGGGTTTGAACCACCAGCCTTCTGCTTAGCAGTGAAGTGCCTTAGGCACTACGCTACCAGAGCTCCCATAAATACAACTAACATTTTTGAGAACCTCCCATATACCAGATAATGTGCTACGTGTTTTAGGTTTTATATCATTATCTCATTTGATCCTCCTAAAACCCAAACTAAATCCATTGCCAGCAAGTCAATTCTGACTCATAGCAACCCTACAGGACAGTGTAGAACTTCCCCATAAGATTTCCAAGGCTGTTAATCTTTATGCAAGTAGACTGCCATATCTTTCTTCCACTGAGCGACTGGTGAGTTTGAATCGCCAGCCTTATGGTTAGCAGCTGAGCACTTAACAACTGCACCAGCAGGGCTCCTTGATCCCCCTAAAGCAAAAAAAAAAAAAACCAAACACACTGCCGTCAATTTGAACCCGACTCATAGTGACCCCTTCTTGGGTTTCCAAGGCGGTATCACTATGGAAGTAGATTGCCCAACCCTCCTTCCGAGGAGTGACTGGTGGGTTTGAACTGCCAGCCTTTTGGTTAGCAGTCAAATAGCAATGCTAAAAGAATACATATTATATAACTGAGTCACAGAGAGGTTAAGTAACTTGATCAAGGTCACTAAATTAGCAGTTAAAACAATCAGAATTTGAACCCAAAGCCTATATTCTTAACTTAATAAAGTGCTGACGGTTATCAGGCTATTATAACTTGAACAGCCCTACACATTCAGTCAGACTTCAAAGATGTGCTCTCATTCCATGCTCACAAGTCAACTTAGACTTTCTACAGAATGACTACGCTACCTGCTACATGAGTATTTCTTTTCTCTTAGCAATTCTATTTTTCTATCTTAACTAAGATGCCATCGCAAATTATTGCCCATGTATTGTAAGCGTACATGGTCTGAATTAGTCTCCAGAGCTTAGACTCCTACAGCTGAGGGTCAGTTTCTGATTTGAGATGACTCTACCTCCTTTCTCACAAATTGGCTACAGCAAAAAGTACAGTAACTCAATGGTTAGTTGGGAAGACTGAGATTAAAGTAGTATGTCTGAATACTAGATAAGCATCCTTATGTTTTAAGCAAAATTAGTTCTTAGTTAAAGGGCTAAATTCAGATTGCTTTTGGCAGTATTAACATCTGCTAATTTCACATGGTCCCCAACAGTATAGAGGCAATCCCATTGTCACATGAACAATATAAACCCACCTCATATTTGGCCAAACTTATCCGATCATTCCAAATTAATTGCAGAAATTTGTTTTGTGTGTGTGTGTGTCTAGACTTAACCTTTACCCACACGTCCAGAAGATACTTACATGCACAAACTCCAGTCTCGTACCGAGGCCTGTCTGCTGAATAGTCACAATACAATCCTTTGTGCGGGTCACAGAGGTCAGCTTCATTGCAGATATCCCCTGGTTGCTTGGCACAGATTTTGCAGCATCCACAGCCATCCCTCACCAAGCTCACTCCAGGAGGGCACCTGGGCTTCTGATGAGGGCATTTACAGGGCCAGTGACAAAACTGTTTACGTTGATGCACTTCTGATACATCTCCAGGGCTTTCTTCAGAGGTCATGGCCAATGGCCCAGTGCCCTGTGCCCTGCAACAGAACTTCGTTTGACAATAAAGGTAATGTTAGAAATAGTTTCTCAAACTAAGAAAATCATCATCTTTCTCCCCAGAGAGCTTCTCAAAATTTTGAGTCAGCAAGCTAGGAGCCATCCAGATCATCTCCCTCTCCCTCACCTCCCACAGCCAACCCGTGAATAATTCCTATTCTATTGTCATGATATCATTGGAACCAGTTTCTTCCCTGTTTTCACTGCTGCTACCTAAGCACTATTGCAATAGTTTTCTAACTATTCTAACTAAATCCATCTACCATATCAGTGAGGGATCTCTCTTAAAGACATAAGTGATTTATTACTCCTTTCCTTAAAGCTCATCAGTGGCACCCTCCTCTCTACAGCACACATTCTAAACATCTGACCATCTACCCAAGCCCTCTCTGTTCTGGTCCATGCCTGCCTCGACACACTTTCCCCTATGTCTTGCAATTTACTAAAGCCACCATGTGGTTTTTCTCCTCCATGGTTTCCTCACTGAAATGCTCACTCCCAAACCTGCCCACTTGGGGTATGCTTCAGTCTTGAGGCTTTTCTACATAGTCTTTCCTAGATTTCTCCCTCCAAGGTAGAACTGACCATTCCCTTCCCACCTGTGCTCCTGTTATATTGCTGGCATAGCACCAATGTGATTTTACTGGATAACTTGTAAACAGGTCAAGCTCTCTACTAGAAGGTAAACTCCTGAGGCCACACAGTATATTCTTAATCTTGTTTACAATTTCACCATAGTATATCTAGTGAAAACTACATGTTCAACAAAGGCCTAATGGGTGAGTACATGAATGAAGGAATTCTCCCTAGGTTCTCTGTAGCATTTACAACTATGAAGAACCCAATAACTTGACACTTTTGTTTCCCTTGGACAATGCATTGTTCTGACACAACGTATTTTCTGGTTGCTTATTTCTCTGACTTTTCTAATTTACAAAATTGTCTTTTAGCATTATCCCCCTTTTTTGCTCTTTTTCTCTTCCATGAGATATTTATCAAAAAAACCTATGACTAATTACTGAAATGATTGCTTAGATTATGTCTTCCCAGATCTGTGGTACCTTAAGATCCAAGAAGGTTTTCTGCAGAATGTAAAAAATGTTAAGTCAGTCATCATTACCACAATCATCATCATAACAGTTTAATAATAACCAAAAACTAAACCCATTGCCATTGAGTCAATTCCAACTCATGGCAGTCCTGTGTGTTACATAATAGAACATAAGGTTTCTTGGCTGTTATCTTTACAGAAGCATATTGCCAGGCCTTTCTTACATGGTACCACTAGGCAAGTTGGAACTGCCAATCTTTAGGTTAGTCCAGTGCAAACCATTTATACTACCCAGGGACCTTAGTTTATTAACACATAGCATTTAATAAGTGCTTGCTGTATCTTGGATACTTTGCTAAGGACTCCATATGGATTATTTCATTCAAAATTATGTTATCTCCTATAGAGGCCTGAGAATTAAATGCAGTGTAGTGCCTTGCACTGGATTCTAGAGAACATTAGTCGAGGGAAAATACAGTAAAATCCAAGTAAGTCTAGAGTTGAGTTAATACTACTGTACCAATATCAGTTTATTAGTTTGGACAAATGTGCCATGGTAATACAATTACCATGGTGTTCTGGTTACCTAGTGCTACGCTGACAAGAAATATATCACAAATGGGATGGCTTAAACAAACAGGAGCTTAGTCTTACAATTTAGAGGCTTTCAGTCCAAGTTCAAAGTGTCAAGCTCTAGGGGCTGGGTGAAAGCCCCTCAGCCTTGGGCTTCAGCTCTGCCTCCAGCTCCTGGCCCACTGAAGGTAGAGGCTTTTCTTCACTCAGACAGCTGCTGGCTTCTGAGACTGACAAGCCCAAGGTTGACAAGTAACAAGGCACAATCCTGATATTACCAAATCATACAGCAGGCCATTAATTCAAATCCATTGAAAGTCCCAAGGTTGGCAGAGCATGGCAGGCTGCTGAACAATGACATGGCTACATGAGGGGCCAATCATGCCATAGGCTAGAGACCTTTCCCAAAGCTGTTTCTTATATACGAGAAGCAGACCACATCCCAAAGGCAGCTACTCAGCTGTTTGTGGTAGATTCCACCATGGAATTGATTACCAGTCTCATCATGGGGAATAACTACCACCAGCTGCCCAGCCACTCAACCAAGCCCAGCCAAGCTGACACACAAACATAACTACCATACATGGGACAATTCATGGGACAATTAAGTGAGGATTATATGGGAATTTTTTGTACTACTTTTGTAACTTTTTCTATAATCTAACATTATTCCAAAATAAAAAATTTATTTAAAAAAGAGAACTACGATGTGAGGATGTTGTTGTTCTTTGGTGCAATCCTATTTACGTCTAAATGACACACTGTCTGGTCCTGCATTATCTAGTCTATGCTTGAGCCCTTTGTTGCAGCCACTGTGACAGTCCATCTCCCTGACGGTCTTCTTGTCTTTTGCTGACCCTCTACTTTACCAAGCATGCTGTCCTTCTCCAGGTGTGATCCCTCCTCATAACATGTCCGAAGTATGTGAAATGAAGTCCCGTCATTCTCGCTTCCAAGGAGCACTCTGGTTGTACTTCTTCTGAAACAGATTTGTTCATTTTTCTGGCAGTCCATGATAAAGTCAGCGTTCTTCATCAATACCATAACTCAAAGGCATCAATTCCTAATCAGTCAACTTTATTCTTTGTCCAGCTTTCATACGTATATGAGGTAATTGAAAATACCATGGCTTAATAACATCAGGGAGTTACACCTTAGAACAAAAAACCATATGAGATTAAAAGGTCAGTATTTGCCAAGGGATAAAGCTCAGAAGGCAGGAAGGGAAAGGAAAGACAAACAAATGGAAATGGTAAACACAGAGGAAGTGGGAAGAGTGTGGTTACATTGTGGTGATTGCAATCAATGTCACAAAATTAAATGTGTATGAATTGTTGAATGGAAAACTAATTTGCTCTATAAACTTTCATTTAAATCACAATAAAATGTTAAAAAGAAAAAAATACCATAGCTTGAGTCAGGCACACCTTACTCATCAACATGACATCTTTGCTTTTTAATGCTTCAAAAATATCTTTTGGAGCAGATTTGCCCTATGTGATATGCTATTTCATTTCTTGACGGCTGCATCCATGGGTGTTGATTATGGATTGAATAAAATGAAATCCTTGACAACTTCAATATTTTCTCCATCACAGTGATGTTGCTTATTGGTCCACTTGTGAAGATTTTTGTTTTCTTTATGTTGAGGTGTAATCCATACTGAAGGCTGTAGTTTTTAATTTTCATCAGTAAGTTTTTGAGTCATCTTCACTTTCAGCAAGCAAGATTGTGTTATCTGCATATCACAGATTGTTAATGAGTCTTTTTTCTGGTAGCATAGTGGCTAAGGCACTTGACTGCTCACCAGAAGGCTGGCGGTTCAAACCCACCAGCCACTCCTCGGAAGGAAGGTTGG
>NW_006921886.1:45021-47291 GCF_000298275.1 Orycteropus afer afer | reverse complement strand
TTTAGGCACTATGCTACCAGAGTAAGGATGGTTAAATGAGTCAACCCTGACACACACCTTTCTGATTTCAAACCCTGCAGTATTCTCTTGTTCTTTTTGAACAACTGCCTCTTAGTCTAGTACAGATTTTGTATGAGCACAATTAAGTGTTCTGGTATTCCCATTATTTGCAATGTTATTCATAATTTGTTATGATCCTAACAGCTGAATGCCATTATGTAATTTATAAAACGCAGGTAAACATCTTTCTGGTATTCTTTGCTTTCAGCCAAGATCCATCTCATATCAGCAGTGAAATTTCTCATTCCATGTCCTCTGCTGAAACCAGCTTGAATTTCTGGCAATTCCCTGCTGATATACTGCTGCAACTGTTTTTCAATTATCTTCAGCAAAATTTTATTTGCAAGTAATATAATGATATTGTTTGCTAATTTCTGATTCTGTTGCATAATCTTTCTTTGGAATGGACATAAATATGGATCTCTTCCAGTCAGTTGGCCAGGTAGCTTTCTTCCAAATATCTTGCCATAGATGTGTGAGTGCTTTCAGCATTAAATCCATTTGTTGAAACTTCTAAATTAATATTCCATCAATTCCTGGGGCCTTGCTTTTCACCAGTGCCTTCAATGCAGTTTGGACTTCTTCCTTCAGTACTATCGGTTTTTGATCATATGCCACCTCCTGAAATGGTTACACATTGACCAGACTCTGTCTATTCCTTCCATACATCTTCCCTTGATGCTTCCTGTATTATTAAAGATCTTGCCAAAGAATCCTTCAGTATTGCAACTCAAGGCTTGAACTTCTTCCTTCAGTTCTTTCAGCTTGAGAACTGATTAATATATTCTTCCCTTTTGGTTCTCTCTGGTAGCATAGTGGCTAAGACACTTGCCGCTAACCAGATGGCTGGCGGTTCAAACCCACCAGCCACTCCTCGGAAGGAAGGTTGGGCAATCCTACTTCCGTAGTGATACTGCCTTGGAAACCCAAGGAGGGGTCGCTATGAGTCGGGACCGACTCGATGGCACATAACAACAACAACAACAATTTGGTTCTCTAACACCAAGTCTATGCACATTTCATTATATTTTGTCTTCTTGAGCTGCCATTTGAAATCTATTCAGCTCTTTGACGTCATCATTTCTTCTATTTGCTTTAGCTACTCCACGTTCAAGAGCAAGTTCCAGAGTTTCCTCTGACATCCATTTTGGTCTTTTCTTTCTTTCCTGTTTTTTTTTAAATGACCATTTGCTTTCTGAGTGTATGATGTCCTTCCTGTCATCCCACAACTGGTCTTTGTTCATTATGTTCAGTGGGTCAAATCTATTCTTGAGATGGTCTCTAAATTCTGGTGGGATATACTGAAGGTCATACCTTTGCTTTAGTGGACTTCAGCTTCAACTTGAACTTGCATATGAGCAATTGATGATCTGTTCAACAGTCAGCTCCTATTCTTGTTCTCACATGATATTGGGCTTCTCCATGGTCTCTTTCTACAGATGTATTTGATTTGATTCCTGTATATTCTATCTGATGAGGTCTATGTGTATAATCACCATTTATGTTGTTCAAAAAAAAGGTATTTACAATGAATAAGCCATTGATCTTGCAAAATTCTATCATATGATCTATGTCACTCTGTCACCAAGGCCATATTTTCCAACTGCCAATCCTTCTTTTTTCCCACCCTTTGCATTTCAATCACCAATGCATCTTGATTGCATGTTTGATCAATTTCAGACTGGAGGAGTTGGTAAAAAAAAAAAAAAAAAAAACTTCAATTTATTCAATTTTAACACTATTGATTGGTGTGTAAATTTAACTAATACTCATATTAACTGGTTTCCTTATAGGCATATGGATATTATCTTATCATTGACAGCTTTGTACTTCAGGAAAGATCTGAAATGTTCTTTTTGCTGGCAAATGTGATGCCATTCATTTTGCCATTCCTGACACAGTAGACCATATGACTGTCCAACTCAAAATGGTAAATACCATTTCAGCTCACTAATGCCTAGGAAGGTCTTGATGTATTCCATTCCATTTTTCACAACTTCTCATTTTTTCTAGGAGCTCTGGTAGCATAGTGCCTAAGGCATTTATTTGACTGCTAACCAGAAGGCTGGCAGTTCAAACCCACCAGCCACTCCTCAGAAGGAAAGTTGGGGAAGTGTTCTGGCAAGATGGCGGACTAGGCAGAAAGACTGCACAGACCCTCTTCAACAAAGAAAAGGGAAATCAATTAACACAGACACAGAAGATAATCC
>NW_006921886.1:0-15100 GCF_000298275.1 Orycteropus afer afer | reverse complement strand
AAGAGAACCTACAGATTGGGAAAAAATATTTGGCAATGACATATCTGACAAGGGACTTTTCTCTAGAATTTATAGAAAACTCCAATACCTCAATAACAAAAAGACAAATAATCCAATTAAAAAATGAGCAGAAGACTTGAATAGACACTTCACCAAAGAGGATCTTCAGGCCAACAAACATATGAAGAAATGTTCATGATCATTAGCCATGAGAGAGATGCAAATCAAAACAATGAAATACCATCTTGCCCCAGCACTAGTAGCAAAGTTCAACAAGACAGAAAATAACAAATGCTGACGAGGATGCAAAGAGATTGGGACTCTCATACACTGCTGGTGGTACTGTAAAAATGGTGCAACCACTGTGGAAAGCAGTATGGCGATTCCTTAAAAAGTTGGAATTAGAAATACCATTTGACCTGGCCATTTCATTACTAGGTATAAATCCTAAAGAAGTGAGACCCATGACAAGAACAGACATGCACACCCATGTTCATTGCAGCAGTATTTACAATAGTAAAAAGATGGAAACAACCTAGGTGTCCATCAACTGAGGAATGGATAACCAAACTATGGTACATACAAACAATGGAATACTATGCAGCCCTAAAGAATAATGTAAAATCTGCAGAACACTGCATAACGTGGATGAACTTGGAGGGCAGAGAAGACATCTCTGAGTACTGATACTTAGAGAAAGAAAGGCTGAGATGTTAGCCTAATGAAAACTTGGGCCAAAATTCCTGGTTCAGTGTTCTTTCCATTAGCAAAATTAATGCTTCTAGTGGTGACAAGTTCCATCTACAAAGAGTACATCTCACTACTCTTTCCCTAAGAATCATAAAATCTTTCTGTTGGGAATCTCCTCACTGCTAGAACATTCCCTTCTGACACTCCAGGTGTACTGATCATCTGGGCAGGCAAAGGTCAGAACCCAAACCTTCTATCAGCACACTTAGTATAAGATGAGGCCTCCTTTCTTCACTTTCTTTCGTTCTTTTTTTTCTCCCATTAGTTGTGGAGAAGGAGCTACTGTTAGCCCAGAGTAAAGAGGCAGACAGAGGCAGTGCTGGCTGTAGTAGAATATTCATCTTTTACGTTGGAGACCCTGGTTCCAGTCCTGGCCAATGCACCTCATATGCAGCCACCACCCAGCTAGGAGGGGAGGCTTGAAAGTCACTATGATGCTGAACAGGTTTCCGCAGAGCTTCTGGACTAAGCCGGACTACGAAGAAAGTCCTGGTGACCTACTTCTATAAAATCAGCCCGTAAAAACCCCATAGATCACAGAGATTCAGTCCACGTGCTTGACGTCACCATGAGTCAGAGAACAACTTGATGGCAGTCAATAACAAAGAGACAGGCACTATTAATGCAGTGATACATTGAAAGCATGCTAAATCCATATTTGTGTCGGTAAAATCCTAGACATAAAAATAACTGACTAATAATAACTAGCATTTACTGAGTGCTCACTGTGTCTCAATATTGCACTAAGTGCTGTATATGTATTAACTCACTTGATCCTCAGAACAACACTGCAGGATAGATACTGTTATTATCATTTTTGTTTTACTTATCAGGAAACAAGATGTAGAACCAAGATTAAGCATTTAATCACTATGCCAATGTCCTTGGGTAGCACAAACGGCTAAGCACTGGACTACTAACCTGAAAGTTGGTGGTTCACATTCATCCAGAAAGGCCTCGGAAGAGAGGCCTGGTGATCTGCTTCCCAAAGGTCACAGACTTGAAAACAGCCTTGAAAATGAAGCATTTCCACTCTATACACATGAGGTCACCATGATTCAGAACTGACTCGGTGACAACCAACCAAAACACCAACAATCAGTATGCTATGTGTCTCTCTGCGTGGGCTATACATTACATAATAAACTGCAGCAGGGTGAGTTACTGAGATATTAATCTGTGTTAGGTTCTCAACATTTTCCTTCCTCTCACTCTCCTTCCCAATTTCAGTAAGTAAGTGAAGCCCTTTATGTTTCCCTGCCTCATGAGGCTTTCACCAATCAGAACATGGGCACTTGTTGAACTCCTCATCCTGTCTTGTGGGGAAGCTTGATCTCATCAAAGAGATAATATGGGAGGGAGAAGAGAGGAAATGGGTTTGAGGCAACCAAAGAGAAGGGAGAGCAGGAAGGGGAGTGAAGTGTGTGGATTTGGTGAGGACTGGCACTCAGGGCCTCTCTTTGATAGCAGTCTGGAGATGGCAAGAGCCCAGATGGGACTTACGTTCCCTGGTGCTCCTGGAAGACTGACACACTTCCAGGTCTCCCTGCAAAACCTTTAGGTGGCTATGCAGACAAGATGGACCATCAGGGCACCAACTGAAAACTTCCAATTCAACAATTTTTCCATGTATAATTCAGTGCTAGTGACATTATGTTTATCATGTTGTGCAACCATGGTTGTTACGTGCTATCAAGTCGATGTCAACTCACAGTGACCCCATGCGACAGAACAGAACTGCCCCATAGGGTTTTCTTGGCTATAATCCTTATGAAAGCAGATTGGCAGCTCTTTTTCCAGAGTTGCCACTGGTTGGGTCCAAACCACCAACCTTTTGGTTAGCACCTGAGCACTTAACTGTTTGCACTACCAGGGCTCCTTGTACAACCACTACCACTATCCTTTTCCAAAATTATTCCATCACCACTAACAGAGACACAGAGCTCCCTAAGCAGTGACTCCCCCTTTCCCCTACCTCTCAAAAGGCCTATTTTTGAGATCACCAAACAGTTATCAGAGCTAAGCATGTTTATAATATTTACATACATTTCTCTGCTGCATCCTTTTGTGTAAATGTTCTAGCTCTTACAAATCATTATACTTCTCACTTGCCTATATATCCTATATATCCTTCTGTTAAAATGCATCCCAATTCTATCACAAAGCTCAGGTCTCAAAATCCCAACATCATTTTTGTGATACATGCATGAGAGAGCAGGTTTATTCTCTCTTCTTCCTCCACTAACCTGTGACAAGCCTTGTTAACCAACACCCGTGCCTTCTCCAAGGCACTGCCCTGCCCTGTGCTGCCAATGCCTCCCAGCCTGGTAGGGAGGGGTGGGAGCAATTATCAAGGCTCCGCTCAGCCTCCCTTCCAGTCCTCAGTGAACCAGTCCAGGAATAAGTGATCCCTGACAAAAGCCTCCTGCCCTTCCCTGCCATTTATGTGGGCCATGGTTCAATTCTCCTTGAAAGTAAGCAGGTGCCATCTTTCCCAGGGCCATGGGCCCAAGGAAAGCAAGGCCAAATACCTCCAAGGAATATAATTCACTTTGTCACTTGGCCCTGCTAGTCTGATTTAACAGAGGGAGCTCTGTGTGGGATAGAGTGCCAAATTAATCAGATGCAGGCAGTGAGGACAGCTATTATCAGGAGGAGGAAGGGAGAGGAAAGCAGAATGAAGTATTTTCAAATGTGGGTGGGGTTAATCTTTCAGGGAAGGGAAAGCATGCATAATGGGGTATGTCATTCCTGATCTTAAAATTGATTGCACATGTGAATCATAATTCAATTAGATGGGGCAGCCCCTTGGCAGAGTGACACGTGTTCTGGGCTTTGAATCAGAAGACCCCAATTCACATCCAACCTCTGCTACTTACAAGCTTGCTGACCTCAGACAATCGCCTACAGGGTCTCTCAGCTTCCAGGTTTCTTAATCACCCTGTCCATGCTTGACATTCCTACTAGATTAATTTTCCATGAACACAGAGCAGATCATGTCACTCTCTTGCCCAGAACCCTTCTTTCCCTCCACACTATGTATGGGGCAAAATCCAAATCCCATACAGGACACTGGTAGAAACCCTCTGTGCCGAAGCACCTTCACCCCTCCCCTTCTCACACCCTGCACTCTAGCAACACAGAACTGCCTTCCTTGGAGTTCCCCACACTCAGCCTTCTTTGGTTCCTCCTCCTGGGTCTCCCCAGTTGCCAAGCCTGTTCCACCTCATGGTGACCCCATGTGTTTCTGAATAGAACTGTCCTCCATGGGATTTTCAATTCTTGATTTTTTCAGAAACAGATCACCAGGTCTTTCTTCTGAGGTGCCTCTGGGGGGACTCGAACTGCCAAGTCTTCTATTAATATCCAAGTGCATTAACCAAGCACAGTTTTGCTCTGACACATAGGCTGCCACACGCCAACTCCACAACAGCTGGTTTACTGGTCAGGTTTCCTGGGAAAACCCTGCCCATTATTTTCTCTGGGGAATCATTTGCATAAGTATCTTCTTCCCTGTTCTCACTGAAGACAGGCCTTTGTGACCAGCACTCCCAGATCAAAGTTCCTCAAGCCTTTTGTGAGCCAATACTGGCCTTACAAAAGGAGCTCTGGTTAGACTGTTAACCAAAAGGTTGGCAGTTCTAAACCCACCAACTGCTTAAATTCGAACTTCAGGTAAATAACAACGCAATTTTTAGTGGAACATACTTACATTTAAAAAATCATTCATTGTTTATCACAAATTTAACTGGGCATATGTTTACATGGGTTTTCCCTACTGGACAGAACCACATGGCAATAGAGACTGACATCTCTGTAGAGTTAAAAACAAAAAACTCAATACCATCAAGTTGGACCCGACTCATAGCGACCCCTCCTTGGGTTTCCAAGGTGGTATCACCACGGAAGTAGATTGCCCAACCTTCCTTCCAAGGAGTGGCTGGTGGGTTTGAACAGCCAGCCTTCTGTTTAGTGGTCAGATGCCTTAGGCCAAAATGACTGGCATACGGCAGGGTGCTTGATAAATATTTAGTTATTTTACTTGATTGACGCTTGGCATTTCTAGCCTTACAATTCTTAATACGGCAGGCAAATGAATAAAAACTCTCCAGTTATTTTTTTTCTTTGCTTTTTTAAATTAGATCTATTCTTGTAGGCTAGGTGTCGCTCCATGCACAATCTAGATTACAGATTCTTGGTTTTCAGGATCTAAGCTGCAAAGAACACGAAAGGACTCTAGATGGCGCAATGGGTTAATGTACCAGCCTTCTTCTACCCCATAGCTGGCTCTATGGTATTAAAAAAAAAAAAAAAAAAAAGTGGCTTCCTCTGCCGCAGAGCCCTCTGCATTATTGATTGTGACGCTGCCGCAGAGGTGGGCGGAGCTCGCCGCCATCTCTCCAAGTCTCAGCTTAATATGGGGGCGTCCCTTCAAGATGATTTTTTTCCTCCCTGCAAACCCTAGTTAACAAAAGCCCCTTGATATGTGGGAAGAGAACTCTGCTTCACTCATGATTTTTTCATTCATAGGAAGATTGTCCCCTTCGATAACCAGAATCACCTTTATTGCACGTTGTCCTGAGTAGCAGCACCGAAGAAGAGCAGCTGTACATTTTGAAAGCTAGCGCCTGACACACGTCTACTCTGTTGTTACCGAGCGTGCTTAAAAGACAATGAAATTGTGTGCGTGTATGTGTGTGTAGAAGGGGGGGGTCATCTCATTTTAATTTTCCAATAATATTCTTATAGATACATGAAAATTTTTCGTTTGAAAACTAGTTTCGTTCAGAGACTTAACAGCCTCTATATTTTCAGCCAGCATTGTAATCTGAAATCTGCATATTCGAATGGAAAATAGACGCTCTGAATCTCCACTGTGGGTGGGGCGTCCACGTGACCCATGCCCTGGCTGTCTCCTGATCAGCAGAGGGCGTCAATGGAATCTTAAACGACACAGATAACACTGCGAACATTTTATTGTGGCCTGAAACTTACCAATGTATTCTCTCACCAATCCTTTTATTTAGTCTGAGCTTTTCCTTTTGAATATGGATTTGCTGATTGTTACTGTTGTGTGTCGTCCTGAGTAGATTCCAGCTCACAGAGACCCTAGAGGGTAGAGTAGAAGTGCACCCATAGGGCTTCCTAGAGTATAAATCCCTGTGGGAACAGATGGCCAGGTCTTTCCTCCTATGAAGTGGCTGGTGGGTTGCAACCATCCCACCGATCTTTCACTCAGCAGCCCAGCCCTTAAATGTTGCCGTATCACGATTCCTGTTTGTTGATTCCAAACCAAACCAAACACTACCATCCAGTCAACTCCCACTCATAGCAACCTCCTTGGGTTTCCGAGGTAGTATCTCTATGGAAGTAGATTGCCCAATCTTCCTTCTGAGGGGTGGCTGGTGGGTTTGAACCTCCAGCCTTCTGGTTAGCAGTCAAATGCCTTAGGCATTAGAGTTCTGTAAACTCCCTTCCTTGTAAACCACGTGTATAATGCATTCTCTATGTGGTCTAATTTGGATTTCCCTAAAATGACTTGAGAATTTAAAGACATTTGTAAACCACCTCGACTCAAGGATCTTTCTAGATATTATAACATATTTCAACAACACAATTTTAAGCAACTTTTCGTTAATTGAGTATTTTCAAAACATTAAGCTTCATTTAAGGATCCTGGGCTGTACAAGTGCTTTATGCAGAACTGGGGTTGGCAGTTTGAACCCATCTAGCAGTTCTGTGGAAGAAAGGCCTGGAGAACTGCTTGCATAAATATCACAGCCAAGAAAACCCAGTGGACAGTTCTATTCTGAAACCCATGAGGTCACTATAAGTCAGAGGCCAACTTAATGGCTGCTAACAACAGCAAAGCCTCGTTTTCTCTAGAAGCGCATTCCTCTTTCTTTCTGTACTGTGCGTCCCTGGTAGTCTAGAGGGTCAGCAAAAAAGAGGAAGCTCTTCAATGAGATGGATTGACACAGTGGCTACAACAATGGACTGAAGCATAGCAACAGTTGTGAGGACCAGGCAGTATTTCGCTTTGTTGTACATAAGGTCACTATGAGTTGGAACTGAGTCATCAGCACCTAACAACAACAATATCGCTGCTTTTAATAACATGTGGTTGAATTGTATCATTGTCAGAATACTCTCACATGGAAAGAACATACTAAGAAAGAGGTAAGTAACTTAACTATGGACCTACTAAAGACTTGCCTCCTCACCTGTAATGAGCTGGCTGTGAGCTTTCAGTGGGTCCTGGTCATCAGTCAGTGTGTTTCACAGAGAAAATGGAGAGTTAATTAATCTAGCCAATCAGTTACATAAAGGTCAAGTAAGAGAACTTCTACTTGAATTCAGAAAAGTACAGTAGTCCCCAATTTACAATAAGGTTCCATTCTGATGACTCTGTCACAAATTGGTTCTGACATAACTTGAATATCTTTTTTCCCCCCATTTTCCCCATTATTATGCCCTTTTTATTATCACTATATTTATCAATCCAATCTTCATTTGTTTGGGGGGTTGGTCACCCCTACGGATGTCTTGCCACTTCTCCAGCGCACTAGCAAGAAGAGGTGAGCAGCCCCCACTCTTAAAGGACCTCTGACTAGCCTTAGGGAGGAAACTCTCACACCACTTCATGTACCTCTTTCTCCTCCCACTCTAGGGTAGATATAACTGTAAACAATAACAGCTATAAAACCTTTGAGAAAGGAGCGTGAGCCCCATAGAACTAAGAGGTAATAATAACTAGGTTTGAGGACTGGCACTATATGAGAATAAGTTCTAATTGAGATAAAGTAATGTTGAAGTTTTAAAGTAGCCTGGGTCAAGAATATTCTATCTTGTCTGGAGTTATAAAAGGAGGAGGGACAGGAATGGAAAGTTCCCCACAAAGGAGAACATAGGGACTCTGTGGTTGGGGTCTCGAAGCATTTTTGCATCTCAGCATTTCATTTTGTTAGCCGTCGTTTCCTGGTTGCACACTCCTTTGGTTCTACCTCTAATTAAGCAAGTGCATTTCATTTTCAGTATCAGCAATAAATGTCCCTCCTGCCCAGATTCCTATTATAGTGCTATACCGTTTCTTCTGTAGAAAGAAATAACTCAAGTTTATGTGATGCAAATGTTGGTTTTTGAGAAAACTAATGTGGAAGTAAGTCAGGAAGTAATCAAAAGGCAGCATAGTGATGGGAAAGAAAGCAGGACGTCTCAGGCCCTGGGAGCTGGGGGGTCATTCCAGGTCAGCAAGCCACCTCCATTAGAAAACATTATTTCACAAGTCCGTCCATGCCATTACTGGAATAGCCTGTAGCACTGTCTAGCAGAACTTTGTACAGTGATGGAAATGTTTATAATATGGAACTGTATTGTTCTATGGGTCACTAAAAATATGGCTCATATGACTGAGAAACAGTTTTTTTTATTTTAATTTATGTAATTTTTATTTAAATAGCCATATGTGACCAAGGGGCTACCACAGCTCTGTAGACTTTTTTTTTTTTTTAATCTAAAATGTATCACCTACTTCCATAAATTTTCTAAGATAACTTACAAAAAATCAGGCGTAGTGTGACATAGGAGGACTGATTTTTTAAATGATTAAAAATAATAATAAACAAGAGGAGAGCTCTGTAAAAAAGAGCAAAGAAATAGATGTTCCCAGGCACACAGAATGTATTAGTCACTGCCTTCGAAAATTCAATTTATTTCTAAATTGCTGCAATTAAGACAAAACTGAAAAGTCACACAACACAGGAGGCAAAGTTGAAAATTGTTTGGCTGCCTGGATGCCCTTATTTTCTGAAAATGGTTCCCCTGCCCTGGAAGTCCCCCAGCCCCACCCATCTTTATCTAGTCACTTATGCTAGAGTCACTCTGGGTAATCCTAAACCTGGTATGTAACCAACCCAGGCAATCATAGTCTTTTCCTTGGGATACTGGACTTGGGATGTAGAAAAATATAATCTCTCTCTGGGTTAACAGACAACATATGTGAAACTCAGGGTCTGTGGAATCCAGGGACAGAGGACCGTGGTCTGCATTGAGGCAGGAGAACACAGTGAAGTGAAGGTCACAGGTACAAGCTCCGGGTTCACATCTCTTAATAGCTTTGTGGTGTTGGTCACATGGCCTAACTTCTCCAGGCTTCCTCCTCTGTACAATGGGAATGATTGTAGTTCAGATTTCAGAGTTGTAAAAGGACACGTGCAATGGACTGAAGCAAAGAGTAGAGTGTCAGGACATAGTAAATGCTCAAAACTACTGTCATTAAAAATCAATTGACATTGAGCTAATTTAGAATTATGTTGTTGTTGTTGTTGTTGTTGTTAGATGCTGTGGAGTCAGCTCCAACTCATAGCAACCCTTTGTACAACAGAATGAAACACTGCCAGATCCTGTGCCCACCTCATGATCCTTGCTATACTTGAGCCCATCATTGCAGCCACTGTGCCAATCCATCTTATTCAAGGCCTTCCTCTTTTTCACTGACCCTCCACTTTACCAAGCATGATATCCTTCTCCAGGGAATGGTCCTTCTGACAACATAATCCAAGTAGGTGAGATGAAGTCTGGCCATTCTCGCTGCCAAGGAGCATCCTGGGTGTACTTCTTCCAGGACAGACTTGTTCCTTCTGGCACTCCATGGTACTTTTAGTATTCTTTTGCCAATATCACAACTCAAAAGCATCGACTCTTCTTTGGTCTTCCTTATTCATCGTCCAGCTTTCACATGCATATGAGGTGATTGAAAATACCATAGTTTGGGTCAGGCGCTTCTTAGTCTTCAGAGAGACATCTATGCAGGTCTTTGCAGCACATTTGCCCAGTGCAATATATTGTCTGATTTCCTGACTGCTGCTTCCATTGGTGTTGATTGTAGAACCATGTAATATGAAATCTTTGACAACTTCAATCTTTTCTCCATTTGTCATGATGCTGCTTATTGGTTCAGTTGTGAGGATTTTCTTTTTCTTTCATTGAGGTATAATCCATACTGCAGACTGTAGTATTTAATTTTCATCAGTAAGTGCTTCAAATCATCTTGACTTTCAGCAAGCAAAGTTGTGTCGTCTGCATATTGCAGGTTGTTAATGAGTCTTCCTCCAATTCTGATGATGCATCCTTCTATATGTATTCCAGCTTCTCAGATTATTTGCTCAGCATACAGATTGAATAATTATGGTGAAAGAATACAACACTGACACACTCCCCTCCTGGTTTTAAACCATGCAGTATCCCCTTGTTCTGTCCAAGTAACAGCCTTTTGGTCTATGTACAGATCCTTCATGAGCACAATTAAGTGTTCTGGAATTCCCATTCTTCTCAATGTTGTCCATAATTTGTTACGATCCACACAATCTAACGCTTTAGCATAGTCAATAAAACACAAGTAAACACTTTCTGGTATTCTTTGCTTTCATCCAAGATCTACCTGACATCAGCAATGATATCCCTCATTTCACATCCTCTTCTAAATCCAGCTTGCATTTCTGGATGTTCCCTGTCAATATACTAACACAACCATTTTTGAATTATCTTCAGCAAAATTTTACTTCTGTGTGATATTAATATTGTTTGATAATTCCCCATTCTGTTAGCTCACCTTTCTTTGGAATGGGTACAAACATGGATCTCTTCCAGTCAGTTGGCCAGGTAGCTGTCTTACAAATTTCTTGATATAGACCAGTAAGTGCCCCCAGGGTGGCATCTGTTTGT
The DNA here is from genome assembly GCF_000298275.1 of Orycteropus afer afer. Taxonomy (NCBI): domain Eukaryota; kingdom Metazoa; phylum Chordata; class Mammalia; order Tubulidentata; family Orycteropodidae; genus Orycteropus; species Orycteropus afer. The sequence continues at coordinate 4,627 of NW_006921886.1, read as the reverse complement.
TGAAACATCTCAATGGGTATTCTGTCAATTCCTGGAGCTTTGTTCTTCACTGGTTGCTTCAGAGCAGCTTCGGCTACTTCCTTCAGTACCATTGGTTCTTGATCATATGTCACCTCCTAAAACAAATGAACATCAACCAATTCTCATATGGACTACATAAGTAACAAAGTAGAACTGTACTGCACAGTGCTTTCAATGGCTGAGTGTTTTGAAGTGGTTGGACAGGTCTTTCTTCTGAGACATCTCTGGGTGGCCTTGAATCTCCAATCTTTCAGTTAGTGGCAACACATATTAACTGTTTGCACCACCCAGGATGATAGCAGGGTAACAGTATTTAAGTGGTTGGATTCATGTCATTCCTAAAGTCCAAGCAACTATCTGCCTTTGAGTTCCATGAGACATACTCCTCCCCACATTCTTAAAATAAAATTTCTGTTTAGCTTGAGATAATTTGGGTTGAGTTTCTGATCAATGCATTCAAGATGCATCCTAAGTTAACATTCTTTGTAGAAGTCTGACTTAACTTTTTTCCTATGCAGAAGGCCAGGTTAGTTGCAGGAGTACCTTACCTTACACACACACACAGTTGCTGTGGTGCTGATTTTGATTCATAGTAACCCCATAGGACAGGGTAGAACTGCCCCCATGGAGTTTCTAAGGCTATAAATCTTTCCAGAAGCAGACTGTCGCAGCTTTCTCCTGCAGATTGGCTGCTGGGTTCAAACAGCCTACTTTTCGGTTTGTAGCTGAGTGCTTTTAACCACCATGCCACCAGGGCTCCATAGGCTCTCTTCATTGAGCCCACTCACCACAGGCAAGGAATAGAGAATAGAGAAAAGCAGATGGACACAAAATTACTGTTTTTAGTGGACACGTGCTATGCTTTTAACTACCCAGCACCCACACTCTCTTTTTATTTAGGAATAAACCTCTATTTTATGAGTCACTAGGAACTCTGGTGGCACAGTGCCGGTGGCATTTGACTGCTAACTAGAAGGCTGACAGTTCAAACCCACCAGCCACTCCTCAGAAGAAAGATTGGATGATCTACTTCCATAGAGATACCGCCTCAGAAACCCAAGGAGAGATCGTTATGAGTCAGGATCGACTCAATGGCAGTGAGTTTGATATGAGTCACTAAGGAGCTCTGGTTGTGCAGTGGCTAATGCCCTTGTCTACTAACCAAAAGGTTTGTGCTTTGAACCCATCAGCCACTCTATGGGATGAGGCAGTCTGCTTCCATAAGATTTACTGACTTAGAAACCCTACAAGACATTTCTACTCTGTCCTATAGGGTTGCTATGAGTCAGAATCAACTTGATGGCAATGGGTTAAATGACTCACTAAGGAGCTCTGGTGGCACAGTGGTTAGGACATTTGGCTGCTAACCAAAAGGTTGGCAATTCGAACCCACCAACCACACTGTAGGAGAAAAATGAGGCAATCTGTTTCCGTAAAGATTTACAGTCTTGGAAACCCTATAGGGTAGTTTCTACACTGTCCTACAAGGTCACTATGAGTTGGAATCGACTTGATAGCAGTGGGTTTGGTTTATATGAGTCACTTCGAGAACTAAGGTGCACATGACCCAAACCACTCGTATACATGCGAAAGCTAGACAACAAATAAAGAAGACTGAGGAAGAACTGATGCATTTGAATTATGGTGTTGGCAAAGAATATTGAATATACCATGGATTGCCAGAACACACAAATCTGTCATGGAAGAAGTACAGTCAGAATGCTCCTTAGAAATATGGATGGCACAACTTCGGCTCTCATACTTTAGTCATGTTATCAGGAGGGACCAGTCTAAGCATGAAAAGGACATCATGCTTAGTAAAGTAGAGGGTCAGCTAAAAAGAGGAAGACCCTCAATTAGATGGATTGACACAGTGGCTGCAACAATGGACTCAAACATAGCAACAATTCTGAGGATGATACAGGACTGGGCAGTGTTTCATTCTGTTGTATATAGGGTCACTACAAATTGGAACTGACTCCATGGTACTTAACAATAACAACAATATGAGTCTTGGTAGGAGGTAGGAAGACAATACCTTTCCCCACCCCTTGGTATCTATGGTGTGTACACATGACCTAGGCTGGGCCAATACCTGATTGGGACTTTGGAAAGAGTGATACAGAAATGACTGGTGGTTGTGATGGTGATGGCATAGGTGCTGGTGTCCAGAGTCTGCTGATGGAGGGGGCAGCACAAATGGTAATGTGTTAACATTATTGCTCTTATGAGATGACCCTCTGTTCTGGTTACCTAGTGCCACTCTAACAGAAAAATGCCACAAATGGGATGGTTTTAACAAACAGGAGTTTATTCTCTTAGAGTTTTGGAGGCTAGAAGTCCAAGTTCAAAGTACCAGGCTCTAGGAGCTTGGTGAAAGCCCCTCAACTTTGGGCTTCAGCTCTGCCTCTTGCTCCTGGCCCACTGAAGCTAGAGGATTTTCTTCTCTCAGGCAGCTGCTGGTTGCTGAGGCTGACAAACCCAAGGTCGACAAATGAAAAGACAGTCCCAATGTTACCAAATTACATGGCAGGACATCGATTCAAGTCCATTGAAAGTCCCAAGATCAGCAAAGCATGGCAGACTGCTGAACAACGTCTTGGCTACATGCAGGATGCAATCATGCCACCAGCTATAGACCATTCCCAAAGCTGCTTCTTATATATGGGAAGCAGACAACATCCCTAAAATAGTTACTCAGCTGCTTGTGGTAGATCCCACTATGGAGTTGATTGCCAGTCTCATCATGGGCAATAACTACCACCAGCTGTCCAGCCGCTCAACCAGTCCCTGCCTTCCTACCAATTCTGTGAACTACCTGATATTTTACCAATGAATTCCTTTTCTCCATAAATTAGCCGGGGAGCGGGGGTCTTCATTTTTTAACCAAGAAACTTGGTGGTTTTGAGGACCTCTAAGTGGCGTAGTAGCATAGTGCCTAAGGCACTTGACTGCTAACCAGAAGGCTGGCGGTTCAAACCCACCAGCCACTCCTCGGAAGGAAGGTTGGGCAATCCTACTTCCGTAGTGATACTGCCTCAGAAACCCAAGGAGGGGTCGCTATGAGTTGGGGCTGACTCAACGGCAAATAACAACAACAACAGATGGTGTAGTGCCTAAGGCATTTGACCGCTAACCAGAAGGCTGGTGGTTTAAACCCACCAGCCACTCCTCAGAATGAAGGTTGGACAATCTACTTCCATAGTGATTCCACCTCGGAAACCCAAGGAGGGGTTTCTATGATGCTTGAACTGCCACTTGGTCACATTTGGCCTGATTTTCAGACTATGGCACCATCTATGATGGAGGAACCAGAAGGATCATCAAGGTACCAATGATGCCACACTGCTTCTGAAGTTACCGGTATCAGATTTAGGGCTGATGTTGTGTTCTATATTGAGAAAAAGAAACTGCCTTCAGAATGAATGAATTTATATACAATCACATTTTTATCCTCTATTTAAAAAGGAATTTAACTTTTATTATTATTACCTATAATTATCTACGGGAGCTATGGTGGCATAGTGCCTAAGGCATTTGACTGCTAATCAGAAGGCTGGTGGTTCAAACCCACCAGCCACTCCTCGGAAGGAAGATGGGGCAATCTACTTCCAAAGAGATACCACCTCAGAAACACAAGGAGGGGTCACTATGACTGGAATCGACTCAACAGCTGTGAGTTTTTGTTGTTGTTGTTTGTTTGTTTTAATATGATTATCTATAATAATGACCTTAACATTTAGATTAATAAATTATATTCCATTCCATCCTATAAATCTAGTATTCTGTGCTGAGGAAGTACTATATTATAGTTTCATCTTTAAACACTAAGTTCTTCTTAGAAACATTTTATCTGTCGATCCACTTTGGGTTCCTCTCTCAGTTAGCGGTAGATAAGAGCATGCATTCCAGTGTCTAGTGTCCCCAGAAAAGAGTAGATAACATATATCTGCTGAACAAAAAAGTAAGGGAACTAATTGATGAGTTTATACACAGGAAGTATGTAAGAGTAGAATGAGGATACAGCCTCTTCTGGATATTGAGAGGGTGAGGTTTGTTCTGGAATGACAGCCCTTCTGTGAGCTTGGTAATGGAGAAAGAAAGAGCAGGGATAATGATCCAGAATATCTACTCATCACAAAAACATGTGACTGTTTTGGTGTGTTTGTTTTCCATTGTGAAGAAAGCTTACAATTAAATCCTCCTGTTAAGGTAACAAAAGGAGCTCTGGTGGTGTGGCAGATAATGCATTTGGGTGCTAACCAGAGGGTCGGTGGTTCAAACCCACCAGCTGCTCCATGGGAAGAAGATGAGGCAATCTACTTCCATAAAGATTTACAGCCTTGGAAACCCAGTGGGGGTCACTATGAGTTGAAATCAACTTGGTGGCAGTGGGTTTTTTGGTTTGGGTAAGGTAACAAGCTCACCCATCGTGAGACTTACACTCGAGCCATGTCATGAGACTTAGACACTGCAATGTTTTTTTTTTTTTTATTAGGATTTGGGTGAGGATTTACAGAGTAAATTCACTTTTCATACAGCAGTTCACATATACTTTGTCTCATGTCATTGACCAAAATTTACAATGCAGCAGCTCCCCTCCCAC